>NC_056478.1:2766349-3066349 GCF_008729295.1 Plectropomus leopardus
TGGATGGAGAGATGTAGCGGCGAGAGAGGAGAGGAGAGAGGGATGGAGATGGAGCAGATGGACGAGGGGAGATCAGTGAAAGAGGATTACGGCACGTCAAACCATCATCGCACTCATAAAATCGGTCCACCCACACTGCTTCGGAGGCTTGGGAGCCAATGTAGAGCAGGGATAATTTAAGGCCCACAGTCTATCTCCCTCTTTTACTCCAGATAGTAAACTACCGCTGAGAGGGAATGGACAGAGGAGACAGTTTAAATTAAGCGCAGGGGATTCTACAAGAAAGGGCGATTGAGAGTACGTCAAGATAAATTGTAAAGGGTGATTGTGCGGGAAAGCTGTGAGGGGATTTCTAGGCAAGAGGGCAAAGGCTGTGTATGTATTACTAAGTCGCAAAAACAAGCACTGGGGAGTCGGGACAGACATAAAAGTGCTGCGTGTGTACACGTCTGTGCGTGGGAAAAAAAAAAGGGCTGCATGTGCTCGAAGCACCGAATCTACAAGAACCTAAGGAGCGCTTTAGGCGCTTTTCCTGACATTTGATTTTCACCGAGAACCACAGCGTGATTATCAGCCCCGCAGAAAAATGATGACAAGTGTGTGTAACATTAACACAAACTGAAAATCAAAAAAAAGAATCAAAGCTGCTTTACAGTTTACATAATTTGTACCTTCCGAGTTTCTGCTTGTTGCTTGTGACAGAATCTGACAGCGTTTTTTTTTTCTTTCCTGTTTTTCCACCAGCAAATTTCCTAGGGTTAGCTTCCCCGCAGCAGAAACATATGCTAACATCCTCCGAGCTGCTTTGAAGAGAAAAAGTGATGTGAAACAGGCTACCTTTAAAACAACATTTCAGCATGCTCTCAGTGCCAGAATTATTTACTACAAGGGTTTAGTGTGAAATATGGCCAACTTGAAATGTTTACATAACAAGGTTGGACTAAATCCTCCCTAATAGGTGAACCACATAAAGCCTCTGAAGACACATGTTCACAGTCTTTAATAAACATAAACTTCAGTTTCAATAAACAAAGAATGCTGATATGAGCCTCCTGCTGTGCAGCCATTCAGTTTTGATTTTTCTCTCTTTGTCGCGCTCTTTTGTTGTTAAAAATTAATCTCCTGTAGTTTGCTTTGCAGAAATTTAAAACTGAGAGCTTTATTCTTATATCACTGGCACGCTGTTGCTTTAATCTATTTATTATTTGTCAAATCAAACCGCACATTAGACAGAAAAATTCATATTCAGCCTTGGATTGTAAACTCTGATGTCTGATGTTACAGTATGTTGCAGTATGAAGACTAACTGTGTCATTTCAGCACCACGGACAGCACCAGAAATGACTGCCAGTTTCCAGAATGAGACTTAAGTAGAACAGGAATACTCTACTGGCTTTGCTCGGGGGCTACTTTTGCAAAATTGGTCAGGGGCCAGTTGCAGCAGCCCCATACATGTTTCTAGGATTTTAGGACATTTCTAGGCTTTTAGGAAGTTTCTAGGATTCTAGAGCATTGCTAAGATCTGAGAACATTCCTCAAGTTTTAGGTCATTTTGGGATTTTAGTAAGTTTGTATGATCTTAGTATGTTTCTAGGATTTCAGAGTTTTGTTAGGATTTTAAGATGTTTCCAGGATTTTAAGACATCAGTGGCTTAGCGAGGTTCTCTGTCACAGGGTACAAAGGATAACTTAAGTATGACGGGGGAGAGAGTGGGGATGACATGCAGCAAAGGGCCGCAGGTCAGAGTCAAACCTGTGACCACTGTGGCCAGGACACGGTCTCTGTAAAGGGGTGCCAGCTCTACCAGGTGAGCTACTGGGCGCCCCTAAACAAGCACTATTTGGATGCTGTTTTATGTACTCTGGCACCTTATGTTTACTATAAGTACAAAAACAAATTCTAATGTGAATCAATTTATTTTTATTGTGAATTAGAAAATGGTCAGGGGGTCACACAGCACCCTATCAGGGGCCGGGTTTGGCCCGTGGGCCAAAAGTTAAGTATCACTGAGTTAAAGGGTGCTTGAAATAAGTGTTTCATACAACATATTGTTAGAAGTCAGAAAGTTGTGGAGGGAGGAAGTTTCTGAAGCTATTCAACCATCTAACAAGCACTTCTGCCAGAGTACACCGGCTCTCTCACTGAGCGCTGCTGAGCGTTTCAGCACCACAGACAGCTCCACTCTCAGCCTGTTTCTGCCGCTCAGGACTTTATAGCTGCAACAACTTTGAATTAAACTCACAATAAAATGGAAAAAGAGATTTATTGTTTCTGTTTTTTGACAGTTAAGTTTTGATGCCTGGATTTTGTTCAGTTGCAGCATTGCTTTTTATACCACAACCATGTTGTAGAGAGGAAATAGGGATGGATTGTGCAAGTACAAAGTGCAGGACTCTGACACTAGATGCACTTTACTCCAACTCTTTTTGTACATGTTTTTTCAAATTTCTTCTTTAAATGCTCATTTCCGTTTCCATATGTTTTGTTTTTTTTTAAATCAAGCCAATTAACTCAAAAGTAACCTCATCCTATGCTAAGTCACATTTACAATGCTGTAATTGCTCCAAGTAAAAAAACAAACAAACAAAAAAACTGCCCCAGAACATGTAGTTAAACTCACATCGAGTAGCTCCTCTTATCCTGAAAATAACTCTATACAGCACGCTGAGCTATGACGTGTGGTGACTTCAGGAGGTGAAGCGTGAGCCAAGAAAGCCTGGAAGCACCAAGCTTACATGTATCTGCACATGCATATGTAGTGATGTCACATGCATGTTGTACAGTTCAGACAAACGCTTGTCTTGGCAGCCAGTGTGGCCTGAAGAGGTGAGGGCTGGCGGAGCGGCTGCCCCGAGAGAGAAGGTCTCATCTCCTCTTTGAAGGCCTGCCAACAAGGACGCATCCCTGGCTCACTGGTCAATTATGTAAACACTCTCATCCCATTCCACTTCCCAGCCTACAGTACCAACTGCCCTTGAAAAAAGAAAAAAAAAAGAGTAAATGACATCTCCGGCAGGGGGACAGAGGAGGGATTAATGGGTTTTCTTACAATCTTCTTAAGTTGTGTCACGTGTGTCTATGCAGTTCCCATGATTGGTGCGATCCCATGTGGTCGCTACACTCGCCGATTTCAAACCTACGCTCTCATAATATACGTCACGCTCAAAATGGCCGCTGATTAAGGCCATCTGCAGTGGGCGGGCGCCATGCTAACACCCTGGAACGGGATGGATGGTGCATTCCAGGTCCATCTGTGCCTGTACATACAGATATGCACACAGGGGAGGTGCAGGGACATGCCTGCGTACTCACATGCACGCACACAGACACAAAGTCACGAACAAACTGAGAAACACACTCAAACACTGGAATACAAATAGGGCTGCAGAGGGAGAGGAGGGGAGATAAGAGGAGAAACACAGGCTGCCTCGGCTCCTATTGATAGCAAAGAGGCTTGGACTCCCTTTTTCAATAAACCAACACTTCATGTCCCTGGCAGTCTTTCTCAGCAGATACACTCTGCTGCATATCCAAAACAGCACGAGGGCAGGAGGATATTAATTAACACAGCACGAGATCAGTCACGTCCGTTTAAGGAGACACTGGTTCGCCTGTTGTTTGATGAGTTGTCATCAGGTCAGTGAAAAGAAACACATTATATGGGCTCGGAAAAGTCAGATCGCTTCAACCAATTAGAAAAAGAAGGCTGCTCAAGCGAATGCCGCAATTAATATGCCAAATAGTTGCTTTAGAAATGCCATTATGGGTTTGTAATTGTGACTCACTCAGAATATTTGAGTCACAATTATATGACCTTGAGGCAAACATGTTGTCTTTGAGGATACTAATTTTCTGAGAAATGACTTAAAGGAGTATTTTACTGATATAAACAGAGTCCTCACACAAAACTAGGCCGTCTCTGCAGTGGACCAAAGAACATGACCAAAGGACTGTGGCTTTTGCTCAAAAGGTAGAAAACCTACAACCACCAGAATGCATCAGACCAATAAATGCTCCCACTGGTGGATGATATAATGCAAGCTCATCCATTCAGCACAACCCGAGCAGATCTCTAATTACAGTGAAACGGTGCGCTAAAACATGTTTCTGATATGCATGCATGATCTGCGTGATCACCACGTTTTCTTCTCCTATTAGTCACATGTTGACGCTCTGCAGTGGACTTCCACATATCACATTTTGGGTATTTCAGGTATGCTTCTGCGGCAGCTGTTTATGTTCCAGGATGCCACGACTGTGATGTCAACAAGCGCATGTGGTGCAATGACGCAGCATGTAGTTATGTTTAGAATCCACAAGCAACCAACATTGGGACATCAACTAACACACATGCTGGCACGGATGGTGAGGATGAGGGGAAGGAGGCACATGTTGAGGTGTAGAAAAAAACCATCAAAGGCAGACAGAAGTTAACACCGGACTTCCACATGAAAGTCCGGGATTTGTTGGAATAATCCATCGGCTCTCCCTCCTGCCCTAAAGGCAATCTCATCATACCGGCAACGTTTTAAACCTGACACCGTCCCTTTGCATTTCATGCAGATGCCACACGCACTGTGCAGGCACATTCTCAAGGGACGCTGCCCATGTTTGAATCTTGCAGATTATAATAATAATTATTGCATATAATAACACAGTGACCAGTTCTGACCCGCCTCGTTCTCACCTGACGCCTTACAGCAGTGTTTCATGCGCAAGCGAAATTTGTCTTTTGGCGTCACAAACTTACGCCAAAACTACTGTCAAAGTGGCACTATTTTACAAGTTCAAAATTCGAATGGGCTGGCATGATACACCGCTGGACATCGTCAGTGGAGAAGGCAGCCAGACAGAACCGTGTGTGTTTTATACGCCGCTGGACAGCACCTGGCACAGCAGCATGATGTGCTGACAGGCTGTGTCAGTTGAGAGTTCAGCTGGACGGAACGTGTCGTGTCGGCATGTTAGGCCTCAGCACAGTGTCAGGTTGAAACGCTGCCGGTAAGGATGTAATGTAAAGAGTACAAAGGTGCCTATAGGGCAGGCGAAGGGGCTGTGGATGGATCAAACAAACCACGGACTTTCATACGGGAGTCTGGTGTTTCTTTCCCACCTGAATGTGATGTTTTTTCTACACTTTACCGTGTACTTCCCTTCCCTAAACCTAACCATTTGCCAGCATGTGTGTTTGTTGACGTTCTGCTGTTGGTTGCCATGTGCTTTTGCTGCCTGAACATAACCACGTGCAGCTTGATCTCACCAGGTGCTTGTGTTGACATCACGGTAGGGCCATCCCTGAATGTCAACAGCAGACGCAGAACGATGCCTTGAGCGTGACATGTAAATGCTGGAGTCCACCGCAAAGCAGCAACATGTGACAACTTGGGATGAGATGTTGGAGTTTTGCTGTGGATGGATATCTAAGCAATAGTTAGATATAGAGAAGTTTACCTTAATTCATCTACAAATACTACCCATATTGTTTTGATACAAAGCTGGTTTAAAAATCTGCGAATTGTCCCTTTAATGAGTATCATGAGTACATGTCAGCCTAAAGGAAAAGCAGGTACGACATGCAGAGTCAGAGTACTTACACCTTCTCCCAGGACATCACTAGCTCTCCATTATTTATGTCACCGTAGGCATTTAAAGTCCATTATGCACATGGGTCAAGGTGCTGGAAGATGTTTTATTTGAGTGACATAATAGCTCTAACGCTGCCAGGCAAAGAGGGACCAGAGAATTATGCAGCTTTCAGAAGAACCATTTGTCATCTTTTTTTTTTTTTGGCTTTTTGGTTGGCCTTCTTTGCTGTGTGTGTTTGTTTATTTGCTTCTTCCTTTTTTTTACTCCCCTGTGCTAAAAGCAGATGAATCCATTTTGTGCTTTAGTGTGTGGGAAAAATTCCAACAACAAACGTTTTACAGCCCTCCCTCTTCACGGGAGCTAAGAGGAGCTCAGCTATTTTTGCTACAGGGGAGACGAGGCGAGGCGAGTGGAAAACGCAAGCTCGCTGGATGTTTGGCTGCTGGTGGAAATGGGGAAGATGTGAAAAGATAAATGGCTTTGTTCTTTACAGACTCGCGGCAGTACAAAACTCTTTTAATGTTTACCTTTTCCCCCCTAAAATACAAACATAAGGCGAGACAGTTTTCATTACAGCATGTTTGCAGTGACAGTGCACATACAGAAACATGCAGAGAAAGCTCTTGGCAAAGAGGGACCATTCGTGGGAAAAGTGTGCAAAGGGAGAGAGAGAGAGAGAGAGACGTTTAATGGAACTCATTTATAATCAAAATGACAAGCGGCTCCAGTCGAGACAGAGAGGAAGACTGAGGGAGAGAAAGACAGCTGAAAAGAGAGGACTGGGAGGTGAGTCTGAGATTGGAGAGGGACTGAGGGCTACTGGGAGGCTGCAGCTCCCCTCAGCATCTGGGTGAAGTTCATTAAGCGGCGGGTCTGTTGTGGAGAGACTCCGTTATGAAGCGAAGTTGCTCCAAGGTCACAGCTCGTCCCCCGGGGTCAGCGGCTTTAAAAAGGGGGATCAGAGATGATAATGACGGCACTGATGGTGACAATGATGATGGATGATTCACAGACACTTATATTCGTTTTCTGCTTTTTTATGGCATATTTCCCAATGTAACACAGGCATGACATTATGGAGTCAATGGCTGGTAACAAAAAAGGAAATCAAGTGTTGGCGGCGACAGGGCGAACATATAGAAAGATGGTTCATATCTCATTACCCACATACACTATTATCTAACACAGCATCCAGGTGTGACATTAAATCACACTGTATTGTGTTGTATAAATGACAGCTGCAGAGTATACATTTACATACTACTAATTTACAACAGTAAATACAAAAAGAGACCAGACAAAGCTTTCTGTATTATGTTTTAGGAACCCAGTGAGGATTTGATTTGTTGTTAATGGAGATGTCTGACATGTTTCATTTATCTTGACAATATCTGCTTAAAGCGACTAAAGCATAATTATTGGCACTCAGCAAATGTCAATCAGTTAATTGGGGCTGTTTCTGGTCAAATAAAAATGATTTTACTCTTCAACGAAAAGATCTCTCTGTAAGGATAATTTCCATAATGTTGTCAGACACTTAAAATAACAATCAGAGCCTGTCAGTGGCAATAAATTGCAGTTGTTCTGATGCCATGCATTGAGAATTAAATATGCAGAAATTAGATAATATGTGAAATATGCTACAATATTGACACTAGTATGCATACTATCTAAAATATAAGGCATGTGCAGCGTACTGAGGATGTAAAGTGTGTAGAAAATACACAAATATGTACCTTATGCTTTAATACAATGTATAAAACTATTAAGTATAGCATACAATGATGGAGGAATAACAATAAAAAATACATACAGTATGTGAAACATGTTAAATACACATCCAAGAGTGGATGCCCTATGTGATAACACTGCAGCCTGCAGCCCTCTGTCTCAGGGGTCCAGGCTGAAAAATACCAAATTCACCCTAACTAGAGCGCCATTGTTGCCTTAACTGCACCACACGCACGACTCGAAATGCAATCCTTCATTTGCATGCCATCTCCCAACACACAGCTTTCCTGCAACACAACAAGCATCTCTTCCTAAGCAAAAGTTTGAACTTAATTCTTGCATGAATTAAAGTTCATGCAAAACAAATTTGGTAAAACTTTTTAGTGCAACATTAACATATTATCAAGAAGACAGAGTTGTGAAAGACTGTGCTAAAAAAGCATTTAAAAAAGCATTTGCATTACTTCTATTTCCCCTCCTCTAGTTATTAACATCTAACATAGTATGATAATATAACAAAGACATATCCTCTGCACTATCCAGCATTCACACACATTTTCATGGACAATATTTCATAACTTTTCAAGAACCTATATATATATTTTTTCCTGTAAACATATTTGATAAACTCTTTCCGAACATTATTTCATCTAGCTGGCACATATAAGGAGCAATGGACCACGGGCAGAAAATGAAGAAATCTATGTGACGATAAACAAAACATCACAGTGACTCATATTAGAGCAGTGTCTGTTGACAGCTGCAGAAAATATATGTGTGGTTATGTTACATTAGATGAAAGGTTATCCACGGAAGATTACTGTTACAATTTCATTACACTTAAGAAAACTTTTCCAAAACTTTCATTGATTTTCACTAATTGCTTAACTTTTCCAGGCCTGGGAAATGTGATTGTGAAATTTTAAGACTTGTCTCCTTGGATGGTGTTATTATAAGTTGTGTTGAATAAGTCTGAGAATCTGTGATGTGTTAAAATAAAGATTACCAAACACTACGAACACGTTTCATATAAAAGATGTAAATAAATACTGAAAAACACGAATACTTCTCATAAAGATGTAAAAGCTAGGAGCTCAATAACTTTGTGAAATGCAGATTTCTGCCGACTGCTCTTGCAATTAACACAATCATCATCAATACATTAGTTTTATGTTTGAGTCCAGACTTTCATCAGAGCGTTCTGTGTTAAACATTACTGTGTGAAGTTAAATACAGCACCATCCTTCCTCAAGATTTTGTTTGATCTAATAAAGCGTGTTCTCATCAAATCTGCAGTTTCATTTGTGTCCCATTTGTTCCCCACCCGCTCCATTTTCTCCCCCCTCCTGCCCCTGATCTGACCATGTGATCTATATGTGTCACAGATGATTTATACAATCGCAGAGAGAAATAATGTTCCTCCAAATCATTAATCTTTGGTTTTTAACAATCGGTGACGTGCAGGCTGTATGAGCGAGTTAGAGAGTATAATACAGTGTGGCGCCGGTCCTACATGAATGAGAGTATCCATAAAGGCCTGTCAGATTAGGTGTGCCAATTCCTCAGTCTGGATTTATTATTATTATAGGCCGTGGACTGCTGGTAAATACTGCCTGCATGCAGATGAGGGGCCCAACGCCGAGACGTCAGACCAGATCACACTCCATTAAGTTCCACCCTGGAGTGTGTGCATGTGTGTGTGTGGGGGGAAAGAGTCATTTTATCTGTTCATGTAGGACGGTGGGTGAGACGCTGTGCTATTATGTGTGCAGAGTATGAAGCATGTTTCAGGGAGTGGCTGTGTGTCTTTTCTCTAGTGATGCTCAACTTATGGCCTGTGGGCCAGATCTGACCCCTGATAGGGTGCCAGGTGGCCTCTTATAAATATTGTAATTCACAATAAAAATAAAGTGGTTCACACTGGAAATAGTTTTTGGACTTTAAGTATACATTAAGTGCCAGAGTGCATAAAACAGCATTAAAAACATGCCCATGCCCGTGCCCCCTGCAACCCTCCGACAGAGGTCCTAGCTGAGCCGAAATTGCTAGAAACGTCAGAAATTCCTAGAAACATCCTAAAATCCTGAAACATCCTAAAAACGACCAAAAGTCTTAAAATCCTGAAACATACTAAAATCCTGGACACATCTTAGAACCGAGAAATGTTCTTAAATCCCCTAGATGTCCTACATCCTAGAAAAATACTCAAATCCAAGAAACATCCTAAAATCCTAGAAATGTCTTAAAGTCCTAGAAACATCCTAAAATCTGAAAACAGCCCTAAAATCCTAGAAACATCCTAAAATTCTATAATAGTCCTAAAATCCTGGAAATGTCCTCAAATTCTAGAAGCATCCTAATATCCTAGGATCCATTTTAAAATCCAAGATATGTCCTGAAGTCCTATAAATCCCCTGAATCCTAAACACATTCTAATATCCAAGAAATGTGCTAAAATCTGAGAAACATCCTAAAACCCTGAAACAACCTAAAATCCAAGAAACATCTCAAAATCTAAGAAAACACGTACGGGGCTGCTGCGACTGGCCCCTGACCTCCTTTACACTTTGGAAAAGTGGCGTCTTTGCAAAGCAGGATGAGTGTCCCTGCTCTAGTGTGTATAACACACCCTCCGTTGTTCCTGTTCAGCCTCAGAGAAACACAGCTCTATCACAGATGCTCTGCCCGCTGAAGAAACACAATATCGAGACACTTCAGGAAATCCGACTCGGCATCCTCTGCACAGGGAGACTGCAGAGGAGGACAGCAGCAGTAATTTGCATTCATATGCGAGTCTCCAACTCTCCCAGATGTTAGCACAGGCCGATCTAAAGCTATGAGTGTTTGTTCTCCCGCAGTTTCATCCTTGCATACACTCCACCTATTAGCATGACTTTGAGCGCCACCTTTATATATGAGCATCTACATAAGGAACAAAGCCTCGGAGCTGCTAAACTTCTCTCCAGCTCCCTGCTATCTCTTTTTTCTCTTGATCTTTACTCTCACTGTTTGCTTACGCTCCTCCCCGTTATTATTTTTTCCTCTGGTTGCTTGCCTCGTTTTTACTCTTTCTGTCTCACCATGTCTTCCTTTGTCTTTGTTCCTCTCCCTCACTGTCTTACTTCACATCTATCTCTACTACGTGCCGGTTCAAGAGACACCTGTGGTGACTGTGTGCACAAGCGCACTCTTATAAGATTTATTAAAGGTAAAGCCACACAGTAAAAACTGCTAGCTTTTTAAATAACTAAAGAGAAAGAGCGACTGGAAGACAGATAGGAGAGGAGGGGAAAGTGAGAAAAAATATTGACTTTTACTGTTCAATGCTGAGTCAATGTTTGAAGTTTGAAGGAAGTTTTCGCCTAGAAGCTTAGATGTTCAGGAGTATTGACTGCCCAGAAGAATGGCTGAGAAGACTACAAATGAGGGATGAGAAAAGATGACTGTGTAATATTTCACATGAATACACTAAATATAAATGTTAATGGCTTGCTAGCACCAGAAAGTGAGGTATAAAGTTGTTAATGGTTTGCTATTTATTGCCGTGTAATGGTCTGGAAACTGTTAATATTTCTTCTATGCACATTTCGGAATGACACAGGTATATATAAATGTTATAAATGCACACGTTATAGCTGCTGGTGTGCTCATGTACCTTTAAAATTTTACATTCTGAATGAAAAATCGTTCCATATTGTCTCCATCTGTCACAAAATCTATAAAACACAAACACTGAGCAAGCAGCAAAGCAAGTTAAATTTTCTAAGAAGTCCCACAGCTGAAAGTTTTTTTCCCGGTTTTCTCGTGTATGAACTTGGTTTTTGCTTTTATGCAGCAGAACTACAACTTGTGCTGCAGCATTGGTTAAAAGGCCCGAGAGTCCCTCCAAATACAAGCATCTCCCTGCACGACGGCTTGGATCTCTACACACGCCTCGTATTCCCAGTGCAGGTTAACACCCATACACACACACACACACACACACACACACACACACACACACACACACACACAGCAGCAAAAACAAATATACAAGATTTAATGCAAATCCATGGCACAAATTTTTAGAAGAAGTTGCAAATGATGGTTTATGTAAATGTCAGCAGGGTAACACAGCGACAGCGTTTGCATGCTAAGTGATGTTGGCCATGGTCGCCTCTTAGTTCAGCACATAAGCTAGCAAACAGCACTAAAAACAAATCACAGCTGACACTGATGGATGTCATTAGTTTTGCAGATATTTGGTGATACTGGACAAAGACAGATGTCCCCCTGCTGGCTGACTGTAGCAGAGAAGTCAGGGAATGACCCAAGTCATGAGATTTAATTTTCTGGGCATCATTATCATCTGTACAAAATTCCACGACAATCAACCACAAACATGGAAGACAGCATCAAATAACTATGAAAACCAAACGTATCAAAATGAACAAACGACAGTGATAACAACTACCTGAAATAACAGAAACCACCTTTGGAAAAAATTGATTTGATATGTACTTGCTTTTCATCTTTATTTACAGTGTACGATCAATCCCATAATTTCTGCCGGGACAAAAAGTAATGGATCAGCTAACAGACCAGACAGCATGATTTATATTGTACTGTTATATTCTGCATTATATCAACATTTCATATCTCTTATACGAGAGAAAGAAATTACGGTGATATTGTTTTGAAAATCCATCGCCATGGTTACTGGAACGTTATCATGAGAGGAAAGTCACGTAACATCGCGAGGGAAGTCGCATAATATCACTCAATGAAAACGCAGTCATCTCGTAAGTGTGTTTCATCAAAATTTTGAAAATATCGCTTATGTTTGCGCAAAAATGCAACAAAAACCCACCTACTTCTTGCCTTCAGCAGAAGTGTGCCTGTAAAATTCTTAATATGACTTTTTTTTAAAAAACATATAATCAAAATGGCAATATACAGACGTAGTGACGTCATACCCTTATACAAGCATGGCTGAAAGCAAAACTTCCACCGGCTCCACTGATTTAACGTTAATCATTGTTCATGTCAATTCATAAAGCAGGAAGATCTCAGAGTGTGTCTTTTATCTGGAGGTTTGGTTTCAGGAGGACAGATGTGGAACACTGTAATATAAAATACACCACAGATGATTGCTGCTAAATGCAGCAGTGCCAGGAAACACCAACACTAAAAACCACCAAGTGCAGAACACTACAGTCAAGCCGCAGCCGTCACTTCGTCAAAAAGATGGTAAAACTGGCCTTCACGTTGTGTTACAGTTCATATAAACACACAGGCAGTACAGTAAGTCACTGACTTCAAAATAAAAGCAGCCTTCCAGTAAACATGATTTCACATTCATTCAATAAGTCAGTTCATCAACAACAAATGAATAAAAATACAAATATGTATGAATATAAAATAATAAAGACAATTAATGATAAAAAAAACTGCTGCTGGCAACAATATTTCACACATAAATGAAATTTTAATCATGTGAATAATTCTTCAATAATAAGGAATATATTCCCAATGACCAATCTGACTTTAAAATGACAGTACGCCACCTCAGAGTGTCAATCAGACAAATGGCAGAGTATTCTGATGTGGAATTTCAAAATTAAATCTCTCTAAAATGTCATATAAGAGTGTTTAAATTAATTTACTCACATGATCTCACACTGCCATAATCTGCATTAAAATGTTAAATAAAACAGTTATGTTATTATTGAGAAAATCTGTAAATATCAAGATATATTGTGGCATAGCCCAAAAAATAAAGACATTATTGATAAGCTACAGCTGCAGCCTACAGGTGGCACCGGTGTCAAAACTGCAGGAACTATCACTTTACGTGCCTGTGGACAGCACATATTAGCATGTCTATATTTCCAGCTCTGAACTGCTGGCACTGCGGCTCAGTAACCGGATGATACCGGCCGGACTCGGCTACAGTGACACCACCTCGCTATCTGTGCATTCATCTCAATAACAGCAGACCTTCCAGAAAGCACCGCGTCTCCACTGCTGCTGTGGTGCTTTAAATTTAAGCAAGTTCAAATCACCTGCGTGCAGCTCAGGCCGAGCACGGAAGAAATAAACATTCTGTCGCAGCAAGTGTTTCAGCCGAATAAACTGTCTGAACGTTTGGCTGTCAACATCAGTTGGTCTTGAAGCACAAACAGTTTTAAGGGCAGCAGGGCTTATCGCTTAGGGATATTTGTCGGCTGAGTCATATTAACTGCAGCCTTCAATACAACCTGACCTCAAATATCACTCCCTCTTAGGTGCACAGTCTGTGGCACAACAATTTGATCCGCATATGTGCACCCAAAGCAATATGTTACTCAGGAGCAGCGTGCATTCACAGAAAATTTGTAGCAATATGTAGAGCTCAGATTAAAACAAACAAACAAAAAAAAAACGTCAGGGGGAGATAAACCGAAAGACATGGATAAACAAATGTATCGCAGCACAAAGAGGAAAACAGGAGGAAACAAAGAAGACACTGACAGCAAAATAAAAAAAAAAAAACAGAGGGGAAGAGGTGTCAGCAACACAAGAGTCCCTTTCCCATCTGGAAAAGCAAAGATGAATGACGGAAGCTAAATGAAATGCCACTCTGGGTAATGGGAAAGAGCCGGCGTCAGGAAAGCAGGTCACTTGAATTTGCAGGGGATGTTCTTGAGTGGCTTTGCCCTCGGGCCTTGTGCATTCAAGCTTCCTCGTCAAGAGGCGATAATATTAACTCTAACACACAAACACGCGTGCAGGCGGTGCACGAGCCGCTGCACGAGCCACTGCAGGCTACGTGTGTAACAATCTGTATGCAGGTGAAAAAGCCGGCGAGAACCAGCCGACGCTAAGTCACCCCTACTATTTTTTTAGCCTTCACTGGATATTTTAATGCATACAGAGCAAAGCATAAAGTGAAGCCGTGGTGAAGTAAATCATTATGGAGGTGATAATGTTCGCTCTCATGCTGCCGCGCTCTCCTCCCTCCTCTCTTGGCTCTTAATGCCTCAATCTCTGACCTCTTCTTTTTTTGTGCTCTGCCTTCATCCCCTCTCCTCCCTCACTCCTCTCCATCCCTCTGACCTGGATTATACAGTTTTTCAGCTCCCTGAGCTGAACAATACGCTCCAACGTATTAGCATGCAGCCCATCCAAAACCTCCCCTAAAAAACAGAAATACAGGCCCCTCCTCTACATGTCTGTCTCTCTTTTTCCTCCCATAGCCTCAGTCCTCCATCTTACACTCTGTGACTCTCAGGGGCGCCTTATGGTCACTTTCCATTTCCACTTTCTCTTGTTATCTACAGAACCTCCATCTATTTTACTCTCTCTCGTTATTGGTTTGAATCCCCAGTGTTCCTCCGCAGTGGCGGATCTGGCACATTTGCTGCCTTAGGCAAACCTCCTGCTGGCTCCCCCCTCAAAAAAACAAAAGTAAACTGAGCCAACAAAAAAATAAGATAAGAATATGTGCTTATTTGCTTTTAATACTAGTAATGTGTAATACTAATTAAATAGATCAATAATCAATACAGAATCTAAATAAAAAATGCCAAAAACGAATAACAAACTTGATCAGAAGAATAAACAATAAATCAATATGTGATCAAGAAAATAAAAATCAAAAGTACAAATTAACTTTCTAATTGAACTGGGGATACACCAATACTTTTACCAATACAAATACCAATTATCAAACTTGGCCAATGGACGGTACAGATGTTTTTATATTGTTTTTTATGTTTTTATTTTTCATTCTCCTTTTGTATCGGGGAAACAGATCTACACAATGAAAAATCACTGAACTGTTATTCCTTATTTCAATTATTTTGAGATTTGGGGTATGTTTCTATTTTTATTTGAAATAATTTTGGAGTGTTTTTTCCATTTTTTGAGTGGGTTGTTTTTTTAAATTCATTTTTATAAACTTTTTTGGATATTTTCTTTTTTTTCTAAATAATTTTGAGTTATTAGTGTTTTTTTTTAAATAATTGAGTTTTTTTGGATGTGTGTTTTTTTGTCAGAATTTTTTTGCCTTATGCACTTTTACTTTTAATACCTAAAGTACATTTTCCTGATAATACTTAATTACTTTAACTGAAGTAAGATAGTCAATGCAGGATTTTTTCTTGTAGCATTTTAGTATTTTTCACAGGGTGGCATTAGTACTTTTACTTAAATAAAGGATCTGAATACTTCTTCCACCACTGGTTACAGAGGAGGAGGTAGGTAGGCTTTACTCTTCTATATATTCAGATGTCTTCTTGGTTGATTGGTGGTTATTCTGTGAACGGACATTTGCACATAGTTCAGACATTTTCTTTTTTTCTGAATACATTATTGGCACCCTCTTGGGATGGAGCCTTAGGCTGCTGCCGATATCGCCTATAGTAAGCACCACAACTGTTATTTCATGTTCTCCTCCTTTTTTACTTCCTTCATCCCTGACACATCTTTCAACCCCTCCTCCCCCTCTACTCTCTTCCTCATCCCCTCACCACCGCCCACACTTCACTGCCCTGCCGCTGGAGTGCTTGAGAGAGAGAGGGGGAGCAGCATGCTTCATTTAATGACAATAATTAATTCTCCCTTCTCCCGATCTTAATGAGCCAAATCAGTCACAAGCCTGAGAAAGACGGAGAGAGAGAGGGGGAGAAAAAAGAAGAAATGAGGGAGTGAAGGAATGAGACAAGTGCCTCTCATCCTTAATGTCTGTAACTGCGGCTCTGACAGCCACCCGCCGCTTGGCTTCCCTCAAAAGGCATCCCTCAAACTTTTCCGACCGCCAGCTCGCTGGCACTTACCTGGCGATCAGATACCTGTCTGTCTGTCTCTGGAGCCGAACCCTGAGTGATGATGCTTCAGCGGAGCCGATTTCAAACGGCAGAATATTTTTCTTTTACAGCCCACGAGTCACACTCTCAACCTCTGATTCTCGTTTTCCAGGTGATGAGTTATCTCTGTCTCTTCTCGAGCTATTTCAAGGTAACACTTGGATAAGTACAAACAACAGTCCATTCCTCTCTCAAAGCCTTTTCCTCACAAGAACTCATTAACTACTGAGCTTTAGCCTCTTCCTTCGTCAAGAAAAATATGAAACTAGAAACTTACTGCCTAACAACTGTATGCCTCAGCGCACCAGTCACGCTGCACTTACAGTTTAAATCCATGTCTGTTTAAACAGACGCTTCACACACATCTTCCCCCGAAACAGCACAAAAGATCTCTGCAATCAGCACAGTTTCAACATTATGATGTCACTGTGAAGTTGACCTTTGGCCTTTTGAATATAAAATGTTATCAATTCATAATTTTATCCCATAAAATATAAACATGAAATTTTGTCATGATAAGCATGTGAATTCTTGAGTTATGGCCAAATACATGTTTTGTGACATCACGGTGATCTTGGATCTTAAGTCCCAGTGGAAGTTATTGCCAAATTCCAGGGAATTCTCTCCAGGCATTATTGAGATACAGCATTTACAAAAATGCAAAGGACAAGTTCACAGTGACTTTGACCTTTGACCACCAAAGTCTAATCAGTTTATTGCTAAATGGATGTTTGTGCCAAATTTGAAAAAAATCAATTCAGGATGTTTTTGAGATATCACATTCATAAGAATGAGATGGTTAATATTTTGACCCTTAACCACCAAAATCTAATACTTTCATCACTGAGTGCAAGTGGCCGTTTGTACCAAAAAAAACAAACAAGTGTTCAAGTGTTCTTGAGATATCATGTTCATAATACTGAGACAGATGAGGTCACAGTAACCTTGATCTTTGACCTATGACCTCCTAAATCTAATAAGTTCATCAAGGCATCCAAGTGGACATTTGTGCAAAATTTGAAGAAAATGTCTCATGTTCAAAAGAATGGGATGGACAACAGAAGACATAATGTCTGAAAAATTACATTCACAAGTTCATCTGCGATTCAGATAAGATGTTTGTGCCAAATTTGAAGAAATTCCCTCGAGGTGTTATTGCGATATCATATTAAAAAGACTGAAGACAGGAGAGGTCACACTGATCTTGACCTTTGGCCACCAAAATGTAAACACTTCATCGTTCAGTTTAAATGGACAAATTTGAAGAAACTGCCTTGTGGCTTTCTTGAGATAATGCAGTCAAAATAATAGGATGGATGTAGGCGCAATCTAAAAACATATTGCCTGTGGTCACGGCAATCACCGGTGCAAAGGTTAAATAAAGGCCTCTTGGTTTGTGTCTTTGTAACTGCTCTGATGATAATAAACAGTGTCATGATGATTAGTGTGAACATGCAACTGGAATATTAACCAACCAGCAGGAGCACACATGCTCTCCCTCCCCCGTCACATTACCAGTCATATGTGTTTTGCCAACAGTGTGTGACGCACACGCCACTGGACACGACTGACCATAGAGAACCATACGTCCCTGCATCTGCACCGCTGCTCACTATGACTCTAAACCTGAGAGCTCTTTTCAAAGCCAGGAGCAATAAATGACTTTCCAGGTCAAAACAGAATGTAGCCAGGGGCGGTGTGCGCTCTCTGCGATGCAAACCACATTGTTTTATTAAAGATAATTTGATGTAGCCGACAGCTCAGAGACATTAAAAGGGAGGTTGTGTCATTTCTGATCAGAGCACAACCCAGACTGCAGGTCAGGTCTGTTGAGACTGTTCGGCTGATGAACACATTCAACACAAAGTGCAATTTTATACAGACAAATGATCTGCAGACCATTTAATTGTGAAGGCCAAGTTTTAAACAAATCTCAGTTATGTAAAAATGATGGTGCTCACTATTCAGAGGCATCTAGCACTTAGGCAAGATTGGGGTCAATTCAGCGTGACTTTGGAATTAAAGCACTGAAAGGAGCCTGATTAAACTTGCTATGAAACTTTTATTTTTACATTTTTTTAATAACTTTGATGGAAAAGGTCAGGTGCACCAAGCGTCTAAAGCACAAACAAGTTCAAAACATTTAAACTTTTAATTCCTCATAATATTTGTTCTGGCTCATTTGGCAACACCTGGGTATTAATGGTAATGCTAAAAATGTGTACTACATCCCAGAATAGTGTCGATGGTGGAAAGTCCCTGTGAGCAGCTCCGCTGTCAGACATACATCACAAGAACACGAGCAATCACCACTATGTTCACATGCACAAAATATTCAGTTTTTTTGCCTGTTTTTTTCCGAAAAAGACAATATTCCTACAAAGCCATTTATCTGGCTATGAAAATAAACTGATAAACGACTGATATTATTGTCTTCATGCAGCTGTCCGTACCAAAATTAATGTGCATTAACATGTCGTTTATAACATCACAACAGCTGGAGCTCAAAAAAGGGTTTTTACAAAGTTTGGCGACTGAAATCTAATTTTAAAGCTAACATCATTTTGACATAACGTAATGACATAATGATTATGGATGATGTTGATATTTTATTGGTTTTAAGTTGTTTTGTTCAGTAACCAAAATCCAGTGTTTTCCAAACTTTTTGTGCCAACATCATCTGACGTATAACAGTGACATTTCGTCATAAAATTCTCACAACTGCGTTTTACTATATTGTCTTTCATATCTGTTTACACACCAGTCTGGGAATAAATGCAATCTTATCAATATTGTGTTTGATATAATAAAAATGTCAAAGATTTAAGGGATTTAAAGAAAACTCACAGATCTATAATAGGACATTATAAAACAGCTCATACATGAGCGATACTGCCACATGTTACTATAATAGTAGGGGCTGACATATTATCAGCCTGACTGAGTATCAAGGCCGATAATTGGCATTTTTCGTTTGATTTTGTTGATCGTCAATACAATTAATTAAATCAAAAGTGCAAAGAAAGTGTCAAAATGGGACGAACCTTTACTTTGTAAAACCTCAGGGAGTTTTTTTAATTTAAATTTTCACTTGACTTTAGAAAAAAAAAGTTGCAGGGAACTTGCTGTATATGATTCTGACAGTTTCAGCTGTGGTTAAACTTTCGCTAGAGGCATTTACACCAAGTTTTGTGTTGGAGTTTCTTATATTCGAAATTCTAAATATTGACAGAAAGATTTTCATTTTTATTGTAAATGCATATCAGTTCCAAATATCGGTTATCGGTCTTATTAACTACTAATAATCAGTATCGGTTATCATCCCTGAAAAAACAGTATCAGTCACTCCCTACTGTATCATGTGTAAAATATCCGTTCTCACTCCCCTTTTGGATAGACATTTCAGCTGTTTTAACAGCTTGATCTCCAAGCTCCTTAAGTTTGTAGTGAGTGACACTCTATCAACTGGATCTCACAGGATTTAAGGATCAAGATCCGTCCTCCAAACAAGCCCCTCCTAATCTACAATATTACAATAGCCTTTAGATTCCTTTTTACCATACCATTACTCCTCGGAAAGTCTGATTTGACATTGAGGGTGCTGGGGAAGCAGACATGCTTAGTCATTGCTGTTTAGATCTGTGTCACAGGTACACAAAAACAGAAATATGTCAGATAACATCCAGTGCAGGTCAGAAAGATGACCGCTCTAAAAGCACCATTGCAATCCATCTTGTTTTAAATTCAAAGTTTTGTCATTGAAACTTTGTTGTGGGGTGTCGCGTGGCTCAATAAAGGTTAAACAGCAGTCAGATCAATGTAATTACCCTCGCTGTCCAGCCTGCCTACGAGACACTAATGCTACAATTAATAGACAGGGATTGACAGATGGATTAGTGCTTCAAACAGACAGAGAGAGATCATTCCTCCGAGCGAGTATACACTCCAAGGAGAGAAGAGAAGAGGAGATCCAACTCCCAACAGATCCTGAATCCCCCTTTGGCTGTTTCAAGAGGGAGACGCAGCGCAGAAACAGCCCAGAATTGAGAAGAGTGCTCTGAGGGAGAGCGACATAAGAAAGGGAAGGGTTGACTGCAGTATTACATCACTACATTCATCGCCATATACCTTCTTGCATCTTCACTGACATTTCCAACAGTAAGGCGAGGTATCCCGGGTCAGAAATGATGTCTCACTGCCACAGCTGACCCATTACATGGCTTGAAACGCAGTGATTATGTTGGCGAGCAAGCGAGACAAAAACATAGAGGCCCAAACAATAGCGGGAGGTCACCTTGATACAGCTGCCTGCCGGAGACAGTGCTCGAACAAGGAGAAAATGACTCAATTACAACCAGGCACACAGCGGGGAACTGGGGAAAAGGGGGGGGCAGGGACGGAGGGGACAGAGAGACATGAGGAGAGTAAAGAAAAATACAAATGCTGCAATTGTAAAGCACCCACATTTGATTATATCCATGCTGGGCTGCACTGCTGAGAAGACTCTGTGAAACACATTATTGGATTGTGCCAAATTCAGGGCTGAAAAGTGGATGCCTCATAAATTACAGTTTATTTTTTGACCTCAATTTAGGCAGTAATAATCCGGAAAACTAATAGCTTGTGTTTTAAAACGACATAAATTCTAATTAAATCAAGACATTAATAGGTGCTAAGACTCTGCATGCACTACATTTAAGGCATATTATTTCTAAAATTTTCAACATCATCCGCATATGATTTTGCTTTCTTCACTCAAATATTTTTAGTTTGATTTAAAAAATAGAATCACCACCTGGTGGTTGCATGCCTCCATGCATCAGTCTAGCTGTAGTTACAGTTTACATCCACGTCTGTGAAAATGTTGAAGCTTCACACACAATTAAGGCAGCACAGAAGATTTATAATATCGGTAGAGTTTCAGGGTGAGAAACATGAGTGTTAATATCTGACCAAATGGCATCACTTCATCTTTTTATCCTATTAGACATGGATGAAATTCATAATCAGCATATGAATTCTTGAGTTACGGACAAAATCCTGTTTCATGAACACACAGTGACCTTGACCTTTGATCATCAAATTCTCAATTGTTGATCATTGCGTTCAAGTGGAAGTTCACGAGAATGAGGCTGAAGCAAGGTCACAGTCACTTTATTTAACATGTGACCTATGACAACTAAAGTCTAATCAATTCAGCCAAAGTGGACATTAGTGCCAATTTTGAAGAAACTTCCCCACAAGATATCACATAACCAAGAATGAGACGGATGCAAGATCACAATGACCTTGACCTTTGACCACCAAAATCTAATCAGTCCATCCTTGAGTCTATGTGGATATTTGTGCCAAATTTGAAGACATTTTCTCAAGGGTTCTTGGGGAAACAACCCAATGTAACACCCGCCGGCCTGAAGCATAAAAACTGCGGAAAACAGCAGATTGCAGATAGTCCAATACTTTGAAACCAAAGGGCTTTTTTAAGGCACACAGATTAAGTTCAAAGTTATGATCAAACTGTGACAAGCTACTGGAATCTGAAGTTGATTTGAATTGTTATTATGATTCATGTGTATGACCGTGGACTTTAACATGCACTATTGGTGTCCTAAATGTAATTTGAGCCACTAAAATGAAGCAATAATGTGGCTCCAGTTCATGGCCAGGAGTAAAACATCCATCCAACAAAAGCTGCTTGCAAAAGCTCCACCTCCTCCTCCTCAAGCTCTAAACGGGTGACATCTGACAGACGTCAAACTGAACTGACAGCATTGTCCCGTACGTTGCCAGAGGCCTCCTATTTTTTATCCACTGTGGAAAACAAGGATTTTCACAAAATTCAGAGGCTGGCAGAGCGCTGCTTAAACATTCCTACCAGAAGATGCCCTGAGCCACGAGCTCATCCCTCAGCAAACTCCACAAAATCATCAGAGGAGGCAGAATCAAAGTGCTTGGGATATTTGTCTGGCTGTTGATCTATGGTCAGACAGATTCATGACATCAATGCTTGGCATTACAGGCCATGTTACTGCAGAATTTTATATATTTTTTGGGGTACGTTGGGCTGCACTTTCAAAGAAAATACACAGCTGAGTTTGTAGAGCTTATGAGGAAACCCTTCTATTTGAGAAACAACAACCTTAACTAACCCAGAGTGGTGCAGAATAACTCATTCACATCTTCATTTTTACACTGACTACTGTAATGCATTATTCATATGCACTCATACATATGAAAAGCTTTAAATGGCACTTGAAATTAGAGTTGGGTTTGAGCTGGCGTAAAAATTTTCAAACTGCATTGAAATTAAGACAACACTGGACTGAACCGGTTTACTGAATTTTACCAGGTGTTGCACATGATTCAGCAGTTTATCCTGAGGGGAACATAATGACACTGTGTCCCAAGAGAAAGTGAGGGTTGTAGCATTGCATAACACCAGAGCTCTATGTCCACACTGCATCTGTTAAATATGCACGTCTGTTATGTCATGGAAACAAACAAAGTAGCCATCGGCTATACACTCAAAATCAAACTACACATGTAAACAACTAAAAAAATGGGTGAGCAACTTCCTTGCTATTTTCCTACATCTGAAACGTCACTTTTTTAAAATCAGATAACATGTTTTTATTGTGATCTTTACTGGAAATTACATAAAGTATAGTCAACAGCTAATACCGTTGGCCTAGCTTTTTTTTGCGATGCTCCTTTACCTCAGCAGAAACTTTCAGCTTCCTGGTGATCCCCCTCTAGCCAGCTGACACTGTGTTTAGGTTTTTGTGGTAAAAAAAAAGGTTTTACATAAATGATTCCTCGTTTGGACTTCATGTCGAGCCAGTCCTCCGCTGTGGTGCTTTCAAAGCGAGCGGCAGATATAAATAGAAACACAGAGACCTACAAAGGTTAGCTCACAACAGACCCTGCAGCCAGTAAGAACAGCTCTTCTGTCAACTTCATATCCAAAATGTTGCCATACTGGTGCAGTTATAATCTTTGCAATAGAGTAATGCTGCATCTCCTCTCATCACACCACAAAGAAAACAAACAATGTGCTGCTCTCCCCCCTCTGTCGAAATTTGATCACTCTCATGTTGAACACAAGCTGCTCTGACTCGAGAGTTAATTAAAACACAACCTGAATTATACTAGTTGCTCCGTCAGTACGTTTGCAAACACAATATCATAATAATCATGCTGTCATATTGCTTATTACTAATGCAATATGAGTTAGAATTATGTCTATGATGTGAGCTGAAGTTACTTTTAAAACAACCGTTTCACACAAATCAAACTGGCTTAATTAAGCTTGTACACCAGACTGGAAAAACTGGTAAGAGACACAATTCTATTTCAAATTGCAGATTCTTCATTATTTTATACTTCATCATGCACTGTCAGATCGTCCTCTGCCAAATTCCTTAAATATATCAACACTTACTAAAGGAGGAGTCGGGAATGCACTTTTTGAGCCAAAACCTGGGTGTTATTAAAAGTGCAGAGGAAGAAAACTTTTATAAAATGTTGCAGATGAAATGCCAAACTTCACTCAGTGTTTCGCTTTTTGCACACCAACGGTCTACAGTGCCTGTCACGAGCGCAAAGGGCTGCAGCAACTTGGCAAGACCTCTGATGTCCGGAAAGAATGCTTCAAAAGAGATCTGTGCAGAGGTCCCATCAGAACATGAGCCCTGAAATTCACGACGGAAACTTTTTAAAAGAAGTGCTGAGGCTCTCAAGAGAGAAGAGACTACACCAACACTTGGCTGAGAGAGTAGTCACATCCAGCTTTCAGGTAACTGAGGTCACTGAGGTCAGTCCTCGTGGCCCACAGTGCTGTCAAAGATTCGAAGGTGACTTGCAGCAACAGGCTGACTTCGTCTCTGCAGAATTCTACTGAGAATCTTGCAAAATCTGGCCGTACTAAATGCTTCGCTGAATGAATGTGGGGAAGATTTTAGCTGAATTAATGTCAGCTTTAATGAATATTCTGCTTCATTAAGAACAGTTTTTCACACATTAATAGTAAATACAGTGCAATCCTTTGGCAGAGTCTCAACCGCCACACTGTGCCAAATTACACAAGACAATTAAATTAGATTTAACTTCTCTTTAGAGCCTGGACTATTAGAATAATATTAATTCTAACACTTTAAGGCATATGCGATATCGCTTATTTTCTTTTTTGTAGCAGTGTGTCAGAATTAATGTATTATTGGAATCTTTAGCATATAAACAGCATAGAAAACCAACAATATTTTCAATATTTATTTGTAGCTTTAAGAAAATAGATTAGCTCTTCTGGGTTATTTATTATTCATTACAGGCCTGTGAGTTTTTCAAATTTCGAACTTTTCATACACATATTTGACCAGTGTGGAGGCATCTGTGATGCACTGCAGCTCCATGTTGGAAGAAACTGCTTTCGGGGCTGTAACAGTGCGACATAAATGTCACAAAAAAAATCCCAAAACAACAAAAAAAGTCTGTGCGATGAACAGAAAAACCACAGTAGCATGAGTGTAGACAGCCCTGAGCTTTGCTGTGGTGTGTGCATTTTTCCAGCACTACATTCCTATTTAAGTTGATAGAAAATTACTTATAAAATTAATTATAAATTCCACCAACACAGAATTTAAATAGCCTCAAACCACAATGTACTTACTTGACACTTTCACTCTCAAGCTACAACTTTTTGGCCTGTGATACAAAACTTTCAACCTCTGTTGAACCAGCGCTATATGCAAAAAAAGTTAATGTACATTCGTGGAACAAAAAGTAACATTTTATCTCTGGATGGTCAACAGATGGTATAAGTAAATATTACAGCTTTTTGTTTCAACATGTGAGAAAGAACATGTTGGAGCTTTCGGCAGCACATGTGGGGGATATTTGCGGCCTGATGTACAATAATTTGATTCAAAATGACTAAATGAAAGAGAGGTGATTCATTACAGTGAAGCAGGAATGCACAGATGTGGGAGGAGAGGAGGCATATGGAAAGAAAACAACAATAAAGATGATGACATTACAAAAGAAGAATTCATACAGTGTATTCCCCAGTCACAGCCACATCTCCCCCCCACAACTATAAACTATCAGTCTCAAAAATTAGCTCTCGACAGTCTCCCAGAAGAGTAAATGGCATGTAGGCCAATATATATAAAGCTTTTCCCGAGCCCGGGGCCGGCCAAGACGTACTGTAGCAGCAACGTGCCAGTTCCTCCGAGGCTGCACACAAACACACTCATATAAACATGAATGTGTACGCACACACACGTACACACCCACACACAGAGACAAATATGAGGTTATTTATGCGCCTGTGTGAGTGCAGTACATGAGTGTGTTTATCACAGTGAAAGATAGAGAAGACTGCTGGACTGAGACTTTTCAGGGACAAATAGTGAGCGATTGAGCCGACTGTGCATGCGTGAGAGCTCATGCCCCTGAACATGTATGTGAATGATATTCTCGAAAACATCGCGCACACACATTTATCCTGTTACAGTTTAATTCTTGGGCAGTAGTGAGGCACAGAGGACACGAGGCGCCACACATCATTCATGTTTTCACATCAGATGTAAAGCTCAATATGAGGGTGTAGGGTTTGTTTCAAAGGTTGGGATGAAGTCAGACATTCATTAAAAAAAAGAGAGTGCCTTCATGTAATAAATGTCATAATACGGTAGTTTAATACGATCTGAAATGCTAGGCTGTGAAAATAAAAACACTTTTCTTGATAGTGACATGATACTTTATGATAAATAATGTTGTCCGTATTGCTATCTTTACTGCAAGCAGTCTGACTGATGTTCAAACATCTTTTTAGACAAAGATGAAGTACATTTTTCGCCCATAAACATGCAGAGCAGGTATTTTTATTTTATTTTTAGCCCTGGGTAGTGTCTGTAGGTCTTCCTCACAGGTCACATATGGCCCGTTTTACTTTTTATTATTGTATTTTCAATTTCAGAGCATAAGAGACGGCTTTCATCTTTATAGCCTCCCATTGTGTGAACTGTTGCCTTTCAGAAAAGTGTTTAATACAGAAGTGTTTGAAATGTTACTTATGTTTTATAATGAAAAAAGTTTACCAAAGTTGCCAGCGGGCAAAATGTCACCTCAGTTCCCAGCAGGACGAGTTTGTCTTAAACATTCGCACTGCTGTCTGTTCAAAATAAATTAAAAAGAATGCTATCTATTGTACTAACCGCAACTTATACACCGGGAGTTCACGCACTCAACCGCGACTTTAATGCACCATTATATCCCCAGTCCTCCGTGAAACTTTTAAAACCTGAACAAATTGGTTTGGTTTCTTTCAGAAACATGAGGACAAGGAGATGAACAACTTCACACGACAAAAATTGGTAAAAAGGTTAAACAAGACAATGATGCAAAAAAAGTACTGAACTTTAATATATATATATCCATATAAATAGACTTTATGAGCATTTTAATTCTATGTGTAATTCTAATAATTATAAATATAGTTTTCTGTTCCTTTTTTTCCAAGTTTTTTGATAATTTTCTAAAAATCCCCGACCACCCAACTTTAAAAAGCAACAAAATTTAAGGTCTTTTGTTGTCAGAAAAAGAAAAAAAAATTAATTAAAACATGCGAGGAAATGACTGGAAAAAAAGTGATCAGAAAAATCAGTAACATGACTATAAATATTTATTTATGATCATTAAAAATATATTTGTTTCTTTAGCTTTTTTCTTTTGTCTTTACCCCTAGATATTTTCTTTTTAAAAAATAAAATACAAATTCTAAAAACTTCTCTTTTTTTGCAATTTGTGGAACATTTTTGCCAAGTTGCTAACTGACTTTTTTTCACATTTTTGAAAGAAATTGCACCAATTTGCTCAGCGGTCAATGGTTTAAATACTCATCTGAAAACAGCAAGAGAAAAGTGATGTCACTCCAGGTTTTAAAGGGTTAATTTCACTGTCGTACTCTGACCTTGAAGGATAAGTTGTTGCAGAGTGGAAGAGTTGAAGATTGCAACTTGGACACTTTCATATGTGTCCTGAACATTTCCATTTTCTACACATATAGTTTAGTGCGTTTCGACTGCAGGTGTCCCTGACAAGACCTGCGCTACAGTGGAGTTCACACCGGCCCTTAGCTATAGCCGTGGCCCCATTCTGCCAGGAAAACCAATTACTTAGTGTTTCAAAGCCCTCTGAGTGCCCGAAAGGGGCCCATCATTTAACCATGAGACACCACAACTTCACTCACTGCCGGCCTTTCAGCACTAGGTCACACAAATACACATGTGCAAGCCTGCGCACACACACAAAAATCATGAACCCACAACACAAAACTAGTGCACGAAAAAAAAAAACACTTGCTGTTTATGTAACCTATCACTTACAAGGGCTAAAAAAAATATCTGTGTACCTCAGCCTGACATGGTGGAACATAGAAAACACAAAAATATGAGCAACGTCACCAGAAGAGAGAGAAGGGAGGAGATGAAATATACTTCATGAGGGAAAATGTATAAATAGAAGCACTTGCCACAAAAATGTCAGTGGAGAAAGTTGCAGTGCTCTCCAAACTGTATTTTCCATTTAATTTTTAACCAGCATTGGACAGTGAGTCAGCGGCTACCGGAGTGACCTCTCAGCACCGCGGAGAGGGTAAGCTTTCTACTGCTCAGTGTCTTCTTACCACCGTCACACACCAACAGGTTAGTGCACCCAAATATTCACCGATACACACTCCCACACACAGTCACACGTCAGGTCTGTTGGACCAGACATGGTGTCATACATTACGCTCACCTGGAAGCCTCATTTAGCTCCACGTAGCTATTCTTAGTTTACACGGTGATATACATCTCTATCTGAGGCCGATAAACTATCAGGGCTCATATTTATTTTTACCTATTCATTTCCAGGACTTTTCCATGACACAGAGGCAAACTTTTTTTTCATGACTATATAATAGCTTTTTAAAATATAAATTATTTAAAAGAATTACGGATTCAGAATAGGATGAGAACGTAAAATTACAAATTTAACTTGGGAATTTTTTGTTCGTTTGTGAGAGGGGCGATGGTGCAAAAAAGAGAGGGCATGTCAAATATTTTTTTAAGAATTGTGGAGGGACTTACAGGGGCATACAACTTTAAATGACTGTGTTTTTTTTTTTTTTTTACCACCGATTTTTAAAGGAAATGTGGAAATTTTTGGGGGGGGGTGATGTCTAAAGAAATATTTGGGCAACTTTTTTTCCTTTTTAAAGTCTTGAAAAATTACGTTACGTATCAAAGCCAGTAATTGTAAAAACAGAAATTATCATTGGATTTTCAAATTTCCAACATTCATTGAACACATCATGTAATATTATACAGGTTTGTGAAACAAAATAGTACGACTTTTCCGAAACTATCAAGGTACATTTAGTTTTCCAAAACTTTTCCAGGCCTGGATATTACTTTTTTACAAATTGCATGACTTTTTCAGGTTTCTCCATGACCGTACAAACCCTTAACTACATTGTGTGGTGAAAAGCTTGAACACAAATCTCCTTTAGACCGCTCCGTTTGCCTGGAGAACACTCAATATGCTCACTCTTTGTCTGTCTCGCTCTGTCTGTCTCTGCAGGATAAGTTAATGAGTCTAATGAGAATAAAGACTGAAGGGGGAGAGAGGCAAAGACAGCGAGGGAAGGAGAAAGGGGGGAAAGACGGGGAAGTAATCAGATGTGGCTCTGCCCAGCCTTTGGCAATGACAAAGTGGAGCAATTATGCATGAAGGCTGTGACATTGACTGTGGCATCACCTCTTTTGCTGATCTGTTAAAAAGCAAACATACTCTATAATTCAGTAAGGCACTCGCTCAATCACATACGCGGGGCTCACACGCAGCCATGCCAAACATGTCCAAGGACACAGATGATCGTACTCTGACAAGTTCACACGCCTGGTGTGAGCGTTGCACGGCGCAGGTCAACAGAAGGTCAGCGCCGTTCTCCAATCTCTCACCCAGTGGGTGTGTTAGGTACCGTGAGAGAATTCCCTGCACGAGTCCATCACCTACTTTTAGCCTCTAATTTCTCTCACAGCTCACCCCCAAACATCAGCACACACCTGCAGCACCAATCAGCCCGCTCTGACTCCATTGATGCTTTGGTGCATAGTCATGGTGTCGAGCTTAAAAGAGATATCGATCACCCACAAGAACGAGCCCTCAGTGGTTTGACACTCACTCATGAAGGTAACACTCTTTACACAGTCATCGCCACATGTACGGATCATTAAGGAGGGTAAATGGGAGTCTGTACCAGCTGAAGGTGACAAAAGCATTATGTTCACGGCATTATTGGCTGCATTTAAAGGAAGGATGTTATTCCGAAAAAAAAAAAAAGAAAACAGTCTGGTAATAGAGTGGAATATGCTGTTAGAGATGATACATTCCCATGAAATCAAAAAACAGGTTTAAGTTTTTTAATTAAATAATATGTCCTGCGTATGTCCTGACATCCAGAATCTCTAACGGACGTAATCTTGCACGTTTTAAATTTTACTTTATTTTTTTATTCCTTTCACCACAGGAGTTGCAAACTCTCATGTGGTGTGAGTCTCACGCTCTCACAACACAGAGGAAAATCTCATGCCAAAACGCTGCGACAGCAGAAGTATTGAACAATCGTGATGAAGTGAACAACTAAGTCATATGTGTTACCACGTTTCATTATGAACAGACACGTGAGAGAGAGACAGACAAACAGAGCGCAGCATCTCCTCATAGCACCAAAGTGTCTGAATGAACAAACAGGCAAATATTCAGCATGGGAAAGGGACTTCTTTAGACTTCTACAGGATACTTTGTTTTAGTTTCAGGTAAGTTAGACTTTGGATGGAATTATTAAAACCAGGACGCATCGATCCGTGTCTCATCAAGCCACTCGCGCTGAGCTCTCAGTATTATTACCAGGGACAGATGTCATTATTTGGGGGCCTGGGGCCACAGGCAAATTACCTCATCTTCAAACTTTCTCTCACTGGAAATGTTGGCAGCTACAGAAGAAGAAGGCCTACTCAAAACTTTTTTTCCCCCAAGTAAAACAATTAATAGCACAGAGCAAAGGTTCAAGTCAGAGTCCTGCAGTCAGGAGAAGTTGGCCTATTATCAGCACAATGTGCTTCAATAAAAAAAAAAAGATTAAGCTTTTAATTCTTACATAATGCTGGATAGTTGAATATATTTATTTCTCTATATATTTATATATATTATATATATATATATATTTCTTGGATAACAACACTGGATAATTCAAAGACATGTGACTGCCAAGTAAACTATGAGGGCAAATACAAAAAAAAAGCAAAAAGCAAAAATAATTGTTGTAAGCGAGATAAAATTTTCAATTAATGGTGACATTGATTTGGTCATATCCCCCAGCCCTAACTTGTGGTGATCATCACCTGTCCACCAGTATCTGGCCCAACAATGACAAACAAAACAACCTCCAAACAAAAACATACGAGCTTTAAAGCTTAAAATACTAAATTTGCTGATGGTAAGCTTAGAAAACCTGGAAGAGCCTGTAAATGGCAGATCGCACATGATTCTCTTTCTCAGCAGCTGCAGCTAACATACCCTTGAGCCACACATTTAACCCCATGACAAGCACAAAAAAGTGATATTTAGCAGCTAAACGCCTTCTGAAAAGCACACCAGCAAATACATGAAACAAGGAGACGGCTCACCACCATTCAGAAAACGAAAACTGCCCAGAAACATGACAACTGTATCTGAAACATGCAACCTTAAAATAACTCCGGATTTAAAGGAATCAATCCCTCCGACGGTGCATTAATGAATGTCACGGTGCGTGATCAGACATTAAGTTCATAATCACTAAGAATTCCCAGTGTGTCATCTTTCACATGAAAAGACACTCACACACCTGTCAAGATCTACTATAGGGGGGAGTGTGTTAGCTCAGCATATTTCCGAGCAAATGATCAGCCAATTACACGACTAATTATTGCCTCTCGCAGACCTGTCAGACTGCGCGAGCGCAGGGCAGTGGAGATCAATAGGATGTGTTAATTTGAGCAACACACGCACACACACAGAGAAACACGCATGCACACCGCTGAAAGATGATCAAACGTTATCAAATGCCTCCGCGAGTCTCTCCGAGGACCCCCAGTCAGGCGCTGAGGCAATGGGGGTTAATGGGTGTGCTGCGATGCTTTGAGATTCGCCTGCAAGAACATGCAAGTTGAATCGGTTATCTGCTCAGCTTCAATCCAATTTACAGAAACAGAGATAAAAGAGTGTAAGGACAATTTGTTTATTAAAGGCAACTTGTTTCCACGGGGGCCACTTTGCAAAATGACAGGAGGTCAGGGGCCAGTCGCAGCAGTACCATACGTTTCTAGGATTTTGGGACATTTTTAAAGACTGTTGGACATGTCTGCGCTGGAGTGGGCTTTCGGACATGTCCATGGTTGGAGCGGGCTGTTGGACACCACTGAAAGATGATCAAACACGGACATGTCCGTGCTGGAGCGGGCTGTCGGACATGTCCACGCGCTGAATTGGGCTGTTGGACATGTCCACAGTTGGAGCGGGCTGTCGCACATGTCCGCACGCTGAAGTTGGCTGCCGGACATTTCTAGCATTTCTAGATTTTAGGATGTTTCCACAATTTAAGGACACAGGATTTTAGGACATTAAGGCCTTAGCTAGGACCTCTGTTGGGGGGTGCAGGGGATCCCCCACTGGAACTTTTTTGATAAACAAGCTCTATTTTGATGCTGTTTTATTCACTCTGGTAACTTACGTAAATTTAAATATGTAAATATGTAAATTCCAGTATGAATCACATTATCAATTGTGAATTAGAACATTCAAAAAACACAGATTTGGTCTGCGGGCCGTTTCACTGACTGAGGCTTCAGGCAGAGTGACAGTAGGACTATACAGTGGATTGGGAAGAGGTAGTGCAGAGCAGGAGAGGACAGAGGGACAGATGTTGGGCGGGGAAGGGGGTTATTACAAAACAGCGCTGAACTTCAACTGAACTGGGAAAAAAATGGAAGATCAAGAAAGAGATGAAAAACGAGAGACGGATGATTTAATCATGAGAGAACAACTATTTTCACATTTTGCAAAGGAGGGGATGAAGAGAGGGAGGGGGGCAGAAAGAGAGATGTGGAGGGGAAAGTGAACTGATGACTGCCCGATAGCCCAATAAAAGCAGCGGGGGAGGTGACTGTGTGACTAATGGGTACGGTTGAAGGAGTGACAACAGAATGAGCGGGACAAAAGGGACAGGGGGATGAAAGAGAGGACAGATAAAGGAGGAACTGCACAGGTGATGGGAGCGCAGGGAGGAGTAAAAGAAGAAAGCATAATCAGGAGCACGAAAAAGTACACAAATAATCAAGAAAAAGCCAGTTATTGCAAGCTGAGAACATGAGAGACAGGAGGAGCTGAAGCATCCTTTACTACCGAGCTATTAAAAAAACCCACAGAGGGACGCTTAGTACATTTGTTGTGACGGCACCGGGGACGTAGCTGCCACTGAGGACATGGAGGTCATGTCTTCTGCAGTTATAAAAAGAGTTACCTAAATAGTACCGATGCCACAAGAACTGATACTTCAGTACCAAGTCAATGCCAGTACTGTCACGGTACTCATTTTGTCCAGGGCCAAAGGTACCAGGGATGCATGCGACTCTTAAATATCCTCGGCTGTGATAATCCGAAGAGCAAAAAAAAAATCCTCTTTGCATGTAGTGGATAAAATTCTGAAAATGAATGAATATTTGATATCTAGGATTAGGACTGATGTTTAAAAAAACTCTGAAAGAAGAAAATAATATTAATATATAATAATTTTAATATATTATGTGTTTTTTTGCATTTTGTAAAAATGCAAAAAAACACATAATCGTGTATAAAATCAATGTTGCTGCTAATCACTGAAATTATAATAGTCTACCTACCTACCATGCAGTATATTGATAATTATTCTTTTTTTTCTTTACTTAAAACATAATGGCATCAAGACAAAAACCTGGCATCTAAAGGGTTAGGGTTCTGAAAATGAAGCTTGATTTTGATGAGCACATTCTGTGAACAGAGCGATATGAGTGTGAGTAATATTAAAGCGGGCCCTAAGGGTTAATAAAGGAGTCTTTTGGATCTCAGGGGTTGCAGAATGTCACTGGTACTGGTATCGTCTGCTAAATTTTTGTGACATGTCTAATTAGTAATAATAACACTTAGCATACCAATATGTTTATTTAGCACAGCAAACAAGCACAAATAATTACAGACCCAGACGATCGCCCCCACATGAACATCCATGTGGACCCGAACATGTTTGGTCCTTCCAACAGCCGACCAGCACAGAGCTGCACACACGGCTGGACAACACACACAAACACACACACGCAGCGAGCGAGTGCAGCGTTTGGAGCTGATCAGAGCTTGATTATCTTCCCTCAGTGCAGCGCACCCTGAGCAGAACCAAATCGGATGACTTCATTAGCATATCATCTGCATAATGGCTCCGCCAGAGCAAGGGCATTTGCCCGCTACGTGGCTCCTACCATGTCTCGTTCTGAGGTGGGGGGGCGGCGGCGGCGGCAGGGGTTAGGGTCAAAGATTCTCTTTAATTTTGCTTATAACTACGCATATGCTGGGTCTCTTTTGAGTCACATGACTGCCTTTGACATCTCAACTGGCAGGTTAATTGAGGGCACGATCAAAAAAAGAAAAAATCATCTGAAGATAATTTCTCTCTATTATTGGAATTTTCTTGCCAATATTTCCAATTATAAACCTTTCTGCTGCAAATTAAAGTGCAAACTCGTGGGCACGGGTGTTTGTACCGCAAATGTTAATAGCCTGAATATTTCTATTTCAACATTCACAAAATTTCTTTTTTACAAATCCCACGGGGAATGTTTGGTTAAACAGCTTTTAGAAATATGTGAAATAGTTAAACCCCGAAAAAGGTCTGATTATAAAACGAGGAGTGTGAGTTTTGTCATTCCACTCTGATCACACAAAAAGACGGCCGGGTGCTCACCAGCCTCATATTTTTCACCTCAGTTCTTCCCAAGATAAAAAGCCACATTATATTATCAAGGCTCCCAGAACATTTAGTCCCCTCAAATGGCTCGCCATGAAAGGTTTTTATTCCTCGCCTCACAAAAAGCCTGCCCTTGGTTGATGTTTGAAGAACGGCTCTTTCTTTTCAACTGTTTTAACATTTCATATCACTTACTTTGTAACTCTAATGTTACAGGAGTCACGGCCACTTCTTTCCATTAGCTCTGGCTCTTTTGCATTTGATAAGTACTCGCCGCCTTCATCAGAGTTCACAGGTCGAAATTTCACCGACTTAGATGAAATAGTTTTCTGAACTGAGACAGAGGCACCTTTTTGTAGTCGTCGGTGTCAGAATGTTTGAGGAGCAGACGTGCTGCGTGAGCGCTACGCTTCAACACACATAAGCGTTCGCACGGAAATAACACGTAGAAATAACTTGGAAGTCGAGAAAGAAACCGTTCTGTCAGGCAAAACAGAGAGAGAGAGAATATGAAAGCTTAAGAGGCCGCTCAGTCATTGATGGGAAAGACAAGGAAGCATGAAAAGGTAGAGGGAAAATAACAAATGCTTGTTACACTTTGGACACATAAAAGCATGATCTTTAGATATATATATATATATATATATAAAATAAGTACAAAAACTGTTATAAAGCGGGAGCAAGCTAATTAAGCTAACAGGCCACAGTATAAAACCATTTTGATGCACCACTTATTCAATCCCTTTCCTTATAATCCTTATTTTTTAATTCAAATTTTATTATTATTACTGTTGTTATTATTATTATTAAGCAGTTCATTTTTATATATGTTCTTCAGATGTGTAAAACAAGGTTCTTGGCTACCCACTGGAGATAACGTTAGATAACGCTTAGATAACTCACTGAAATATAATGTTTAAACTTTTGTGAATGTAGATATGCTACAAACACAGTTAACGTGATAAGATTATCTACAATTCAATAATCCAGTTAATTTTACTGACACGATAAGCACCAAAGAAGAAGTAATTCGAGAGGAGTAAACAAGAGAGACAGAAAAAAGAGGTTAAAGTAAACAATTTGATTTTTGCTGAGCAACAGTTTCATGTGAAAGGAAATAAAAGTCTGTCCCAAATATAAGCCTGTTGAGTTCAGTGGTCTAAGCATACAAGAGCCTGAGCTTTTAATTGAAGCTTTGTGGTAAGTTAATTTGCTTTAATGGTGAATACATACATTACACTGCATGCTTACCTTTAAGTTAAAATGGGAAATAACAATAATGTGATGCACTAATTCCCTTTAAGGTAAAGGATGGTTTAGATTGTGGAGTGATATGAGTGATGTAAAGTGACAAATCACCTTGCTGTGTGTTGTTGTCCTACTGATGAAGCGGACATTAAAGTGACAGAGACACTGAGCAGACGTCCCAGTGCTTTCCTGCAGCCGTACAGTAATTCAACTTAAAAGGGACGGCTGGATGAAGGCAGCCTTACAATAGTGGAAACAACGGTGCAAAATATGGCGACCATGTACTTAAAAGATACATGACAAAGCAAGAAATCTACAAAAGCAAAAATGTTCTTCTGTAAATGAAAACGATGAACAATGTTGCAATATTCACACTCATCTTTAGCCAAAGAAAAATGTTTGAGCACATTTCTCTGCAATCTGTTCCGTAGTTTCTGAGATATCGGGCTAACTAACAGATCAACAAACACAACTTCCAAAAAAATAAAACCTCTCAGGCAGCAGGAACAACCAGAGAAAGGGAGAGTGAGGCGGAGAGAGGAAGAAGGAGAGAGAGTCAGTGCGCTCCAACAGTGGTTGCTGCTTTTCTTACCATTCTGCTGCCATGTTTGTTTACTTTCTCCCTGGTGTGAACATCTATGCATGGCTGCAGCCATCACATCTACACATGTCACCCCTCTGCAAAATCACACAAACACTCTGCGCAGACACACACACGCACTCCCACATATTCCTAAGCCTTCCTGCGCTCATACTTAGACTCTCACAATACAGCCCTTCAAGCCACATCTTAACCTAGTTCTTTGCATAAATCCTACTCATACGGTCTCAGGCACTTCACAAACAATACACAGCATTCCTGAGTTCCCAGCCTAATGTTTTCACTCAGTGTACTACGACTCCTGCATGTGAGACGCGCTCTTTCACTGTGATGTTTTATTTTACCACATTTCGCTTGAAATGTCTTTGGCACATTTATGGCAGGTTTCCTGACGAATGAGCCATAAAAAACATTCAGATTCGATTGCATCACTGCTTGGTGATGGCAATGTTTAAGCTCGTTTCCCTCTCTTGTCACTATGAAGATGTATTTGTATGCATGTGTGTGAGCAGATCTTCTATTTGACGCTGAGTATAAACAGTGCACATTGTCTGTTTGCCCCGCAGCAAAGCCGATAATGATAGTTCAAATATTTCATGCAAACATATTAAATATTTTGTTGAGGAAGTGGCTTAACCGAGAGCATTATTCTTCTGGTGATAAGCAGCAAGGCAAATAAAGATGGACAAATATGTCAGTTACATATTCACATGTTCTCCTTCTCTTTCTTTCTCTCTCTCTCTCTCTCTCTGTTGCGTAACCACTGACGCACTCATGATCCGTGAAAAAGTGGGAATCAGTTTTGCTCGGTTGATCCCAGAGGTCAGTGGCAGAGAGAGACAGAACAGAGGGAGAGGAGGAAAGAGAGCACAAGGCCAAAAGAGAATTAAAAAAGAAAATGAAGGAGGGAGAGACAACCAATCACCAGGTTGGCATCGGTGAGTCGGTGTGAGAATCGTGCGCTGTGGCTGACAGTGTTTTGCCCGTCGTCTGGGGAACCGGAGATACAGGCTCGGAGGAAAGGGGACAAGAAGGAGCAGGACATAACATGACAGAGAATAATGTAAACTAAATGGGACACCAGAACAGAGAGGAACAAGAGTGTGAAGAATTAGAACAGAAGGAAATGACACAGCAAAGAGACGAAACATAGATCGAAGCAGAGAAATGAGAGAAAACATGTAAAGGAAATTAGAAAAGAAGAGACAATCGATAGATTCTAGTAATGAAGCTGATGCAAAATCTGCCTCATTCTTCAATAATACAGCTTTGAACCACAAACAGAACGGCTTGTTGCCTCCACTTTTCAGGCACGATTCTGAACGATTTGTACTCGAGCATCTTTTCAGAAACAATGAGCCGCAGGAGGAAACCCACAGGTGTAGCAGAGGAGGTCCGTATTTACTGCTCATGTTTTCGGACCGCTCGAGTAGCAGCCGGTCAGTGCTGAAATCAATTTGACCAATGCCCTCAATTTTGAGCAACTTTGAAATCCACCTCGAGGATTGTGGTGCAGTTTCAGACCGCGTGATGAGGGGAGGCAAAGTGAAACTCAATTTCAGGGTGAGCGTCTGGCCATTAATAGTCGTTTATCAGCAGCACGAGCCGACGCGTGCCAGGGCCAGTGAGCGCCAGCTGGTGCTCTGGATCCAACGTCTGAGGCGTAACAGGAAAACCCGTTTCCATTGGCCCTGTGACACCGCAAGGAGACAAACAAAGCAAACCCCTGATGACACACAGCGCCTCTCCCTTTCTCATGCATTACAAAGGACATGGAAGGACAAATGGCTCATTTTGCAACATGCAATCACGGGTCAGTTAGGTGAGGACGAGAGAAAGGAGGTGCTGGAAGTGGTGGCGAGACACATTTTTGTTTCTTTTGAGCAGTGAATCATGTCAGAAACTAAAAAAAGCATTTTGGGACATCCTATAGCACTCATTTTGCCATGACTAGCAATTTTCTCTCCAACTATCAGCACCTCAACAGATATGTTTTTACACTTTAATCTGCTGCAATGAATTTGGGCAAATTGATATCTAAATTAACCCCAAAAGATGGCCAAAATGTGTCAGTACACTATATATGTTCATGTAAAGGCAGGAGAACCAGAAACCTATCGTATTCTACTTCTCAGTAAAAACTTGTCCCCAACATTTGCCACAAAGCAACTCTACCGTCAACAGTTTGGTAATGTAGCCTTGATCTACAAGCCGCTAATCAGAGACTAGAGGTCTGCTAAGCTTCCTTTTTTTAAAACTCCATACCCCCAGATTTTTTTTTTTATTTTCAAACTCCTTCTTTTACAGCCAACACTGACTCAGGTGAAATCACTTGAGGAAATTTTATCAGACTTCCTACATCTCCCTTATGGAGCCAAAAACTTTTTTATATATACAGTGGTACTTCCAAAAACCTGTAAACATACTTTGATGTATGAAATCTTTGGTGTACTGCTTAGTTTCCTGCACCAACACCACTGAACACAATTAATGACCTAAAATATCTCTAATGAATCTTTTGCTCAATCAGCGACCTTGTGTGAACAACAATAAAAACACAAGTCCAAATCAAACAAAAGATCTCAAATGAGTGAATGAGTCACATAAACACACCGGCAGCCTTCCAAACACGTCATGGCGGGTTGACTCGAGTCATCATACGCCACTAGCCAATTTCCAAACTTAGGCACACATCAGCTCTCCAGAAAAGCAGCAGCGTAATCACATTTGCTCCCCGGATTGAGAGATCAAATACTGCGACACTGTGTGACTCTGTGTGACGCACTTCACACACGCACTTTGCAACAAAACAAATAAACTGCAGCATCTTTACTGTGACAAAACATAACTTTTCTGTTATTTATCCTTTGGGGTAAATGATATATGACCAATCTTGAGGGGAGAGTATATTTGTAGCTTGAAAGTGCCGTGTAAACACACTGGAAACTGCTACAAAAAGTAATTGCAGTATCTCTGGTTTAGTCCAGTGAGCTAACCAAGGAGCTGCGAGGAGGATGGACGGAGCTATACATAAATCCACTGAAGCCTGGCAGCATCTGTGGACAGGCAGTAAGCACCAGCATAGCACTCCCATCTTGAGCCTGACTGTGATGTGAGGCTCATGATGTCCAGAGTACTTTGAACTGGAGAAACACAAGAAAGAGTAAGGAGGAGGAGGAGGAGAAAGTGAGAAAGGCTAACTGGAATACCGAAGCAGACAGAGATGAATCGGGTGAGACAAAGGCAGGAAGGGGAGACTGAGAGAGATGGAGTCAGAGGAGGGGTGACAGGCAGGCAGAGAGAGAGATGGAAACAGAGAGTGTGACTGAGGCAGAAAGCAAAAAATCTTTTCTGTGTGAACTTTGCAGCAGGACTTTGAGGGGATAATTAGGGAGAGTGACTCCAGAAGAGGAGAATAAGTTCTCAGTCCTAAGCCTTCATGCAGGGGGATTAGACTCAGGCAGAACTCCTCACTCCCTCCTCCCCTCCCTCTCGCACTCTCGCTGCTCTCTAAAGTGGACTCACCCCCGGTGCAAAGTTATGTCTGAAGCAACTCTGGCAGTGCTCTTCCTCCGTCGACCGCAGAGTCCAAACAGATTTAGAACTGAAAAAGATTCTCTAACATCTACAGCAGGGGCGCTTCTAAGATTTGAGGGTACTGGAGGCTTTATGTTGTAAATATTATATTTACAATATTTACGAGCACATGAACGGCCCTCCAAAGTTGAAAGTACAAGTGAGAAACTGGTCAATTTTGATGATACTGAAGTTGCCGAGCTGTGATGTTTGCTTGGTGTTTCAGGGCAGCAGAAATGGTGGAAACAATTTTTACAAGTGATGGTGAAAAATTATATATTTCGTTATTTTGTTCCTAGTAGCTATAATTATTTTCTAGTAGTTTCACATTTTAGTCTATACATCTATTAGCTGTAGCAAGCGAGAAAACTTTTGACTAAAAAGCATGCCAAGGGAGTTTTAAATGTTAGCAGCTGTCCATGTAGAGAGACCTAGATTAAATATAATAACATGCCAAAAATATATAAAAATATAAAATATTTATTTTAAAATGTTGGTGATTTTAAAAGTTTTGGTGATTTTTTTTCATTTAAAATTTTGGTAATTAAAAAAAAAAAAAAACAACCACAAAAAAAAATTCAAAACAAACGCGCCAGTGGGTCCACCAAAATAAAAATTTCCAAATTACTCCATTATATATTTTTAATTTATCAAAGCCAGAAACTGTCAAAACACATCATGCAAGTTGAACGCTTTATGCATTTTCCCCCCGAGTCACCCACAGAGGCTCAGGAAAAATATTTGTAGCTTCGGGGAGGGTCAGAAAAAGAACAACAAAATAGCCAACCCACTCCTCTAATAAATAAAGAACAGTCCCTTAGGGCTGCGTGTGTGTGTGTGTGTGTGTGTGTGTTTGTGTGTGTGTTAAGATCCAGGGCTTTTTCTAAAAGACTCGGTGTTGAAGCCTCGGACACCCAGGCCTAATGACGCCCCTGATCTACGGTGAGTACAGATATATGAAGGATATATGAAGGACTGCACACTGTAATTCTCTCCAATGACCTGCAATAATGTCCACTATATATTTATGTTCTCCCATTCGAATGAAACAATGTCAACAAGGTTTTACATAAACTCTGATTTGCATTATTGTAAGGTGTAGCTATTGTGTGCATGCATTCAGCTAAAATTTACAGCGACGTCAAGCTTTTGTCACGCACACAATAGATGTTTTTGTGTTCGGGGGAAAGCCATTAGGTGATGCTGGCAGCGAGACCTGCAGGCTGCAGCTCAGAGTCTCATCTCTGACCTTGGTCATACCCTGATGAACACCATCCAGGTGTCCACTGAAAGCACACCATTGATTAGACATGGGGGAGGAAATAATGATGTCACAAGTCAGTGAGCGCAATATGGGCCTTCATGAGCACGACGCGGTGGTCAGAGTGTGTTTTACTGGTTTTTGTTTGTCGTTACGTTAAGAGAAAATATGCAAATGAATTTATGCTCATCAATGCTTTGTGACGTGGTCGTAGTAGTAGAAGGCTAAGTAAACTGCCAAAAATGTAAGACTTTTTTGATCAAAATTACTAATTACCAAACACTTATATACCACCACAAAAATGTAATTATTTTTGTCACTGCATAGTTAAAAGTAACTTTGGTACTCGTCAACCGGGACCCTTTACTTTTCAAAGATTTTGTCCCTAAATGATTAACAGGAACTACAGTTCTTGAAATTCATCCTGTATTGAGAGAAAGAACTGCCACCCACAGTTTTTTTTTGTTTTGCTGTTGACAGGCTCAGAATATTATTATTATTATTATTATCATTATCATCATTATTATTATTATATGTGCCTGACAACAGAAGGAAAGGATCCCTACATTGACAGACCTTTTTGTGAAAAAGTAAGGTCCTTTTTGTTTAACTAGAAACTGCCCCAAAATTGCCATTGTCAACCCACAAGACTCAATTTAAATAAACATTCATTCATCATCAAAACATACTTCATTCAAACTTTTCAGAAACAAAATAAACTCACAAAAACCATCAAGGTCTTTTTTTTTGCTGTTTCAACAATCATAAGCTCTGGTTTGGTTGACATAAATCCCTAATTCATTCAGTTAGATGGGAAAATATGCTGGCCCTGTACAAAAAAGCCTGTTTATTTAAATGGAGTCTGGTGTGTTTGGTGATGGCGGGGTTCTGGTCAAACAAAAAGGGATATTACTCCTTAAGAAAAGAGTCCATCTCTGCGGGGATTCTTCCCATAATGCTGTCATACAAGCTGATCCTATCAGTGGCAAAACAAGAACTTCTAGTGGAAATAAATGGACTGTAAAAAGTTTCCCAAATTGGTTCAGCTCAGCCTGTTTTGTCGCTGCAGCGCTCTCACTAAATACTGGATCAACATCAAAAATTGTTGCTTCCATTGCTTCAAAAAAGGGTCCACATTAAAAAATACTCACATTACCCTTTAATTATGTGGTGAGAAAACATTAACAGTGTTCCCTTGTTGCAATAATCAGCATAAATCTTTGTTTTAATATGATACCTCAAAGTGTTAACACATCTAACACATAACACCTGGTGCTTTCATTCTTACTGTATTACACATTATACTCAGCTCTCTTCTCCACATAATAAAACTAACAGCTACTCATAATTACCACAAAGTGTAAACACAGGCTCTCATGATCAGGTCTCATTATCTTGATGGCAAATGAATTATTTATGCAGTACGCGAGCAGTGTTGTTACGCAAGTGTCCGCAGCAAACTATTCATCCATTCATCCATCCATTCATCCATCCATTCATCCATCCATTCATCCATTCGATTTCTGTGACTTTTGTGATGGGGGCTGCGATGTGATTGTAATTGTTCACGTTGGTGTTTATTACTGTAATCTGTGGTTGATCTGAGCTGTTTATAAGATTTTCTTTTAATTCTGACTTTCTGGTTTGATTGTAGATAATATATTTCATAGCTTAGTTGTTGTAAATTAAAATAATGGGTCACAATTTAAGTTAATTTATACAAATATCTGATTAAATGATTCATTGATGTGGTTTCTGATTACATGTCATTAACACTGATTGATTTTGCTTGACATTAAAAGTTCAATTAAAAATAATTTAACAATTATTGCAAATATTACTTAAAAACAAAATCATTAAGAAAGAGAACATTAATATCAATTAAAAGCATTTATATATTTACATTACATTTAAATGTAACATTTAAATGCAACATTTAAACATTGCAATAATAACAGATATGTGATGCAGCATTATATTGATTAAATTAAATATGATATTCAACATGATAACATGAAAACAATGTCCCATAATAAAGATTTTATTTGAGACATAGATTGGTTGACGTACCCAGGATGATTTATGTTATTCAATAAATGAATTTATTGGCTGAATTAAATAACATAATTTTGTCTTTTTCTTTGAGGTTTTTTAGGTACGATCACATAGTGTCAGCTGTAAATTTAGTCTTTTGTAATACCCTTTCCGCAATGACAGAACAGGTCATTTAATTTGCAACCAGAAGAACACGTGTGATCTCAAAAACATCTCGAAGTGAAGTCTAATAATATGTGCACATCTGCATGTTGAACTCGCTAACTGGAGCAATGTTGCTAACTGGAGCACGGTCCTTGGTTCACTGCCATGGCTCACAAAAAGTTATATCGTCAAAGCTATCAAAAAAAAAAAGAAAAAAAAGTTGCATGAGCCAACAACAATCAGGGCCCGGCTGATTGCAGGGGACTAAACTTTCTCAATAGATGCCTCCGGGTTCAGGCAGCGTCAGCCCCAGATCTGAGTCCAGAATGGACAAGGTGCTCCACATTTCTCATTAGAAATATGTGGCCTGGCAACACTGAGGCTCCCCTGGCCCCTTCATCTGCAGCACTCTATCCGCTCCCCTCCCCCACTCTCTCCCATCTGTCCCCAGCCTCCCACTTACTGTGTCCTCCAACCACTGTGCCATTTACAGTACATTCACACATCTGCAGAGACATAAATCCAATAGCACGGGGACCTGCTGTGAGACGCACTCTCATTTTATACATCATGATCCTGGTACCTCTCTAAAAAAAGTGTTTTAGGTTACATAACCTGATTTATTTATTTTCTTTTCGTTTTTGGTATTCTTTAATTTAATTTTATATACTTTATTAATCCCCAAGGGAAAAAAATAATACATTTTTGATAAAGCAGCCAAAATTCTGGTACTGTTTTCCATTTTTTTTTTTAAACATAATTATTCCTTTCCAGAGACAGGATAGTCTGGAGCAGAGATGAAAATGTAATATTTCGTGCACCTGCCGCTGTGGCTTGTGGATACCAGCCACTCAATAAATTACCATTGTTTTATTGGCTGGTGAGTGAAGCAAATCGAGCAGCCACTTGCATATTTTACTAGAATTTGTCTGGTGGCTGGTGCTAATTTCCTACCCTGGTCAGGGGGCATCATTGCAGGTTTAACAGCCAAAATACATAGAGAACAAACACAGCACGACACGTGCACAGCAGAGTGCGTCCATTATAATTAACTGAAGATTTCATGTTGAATAAGAAAGCTGCCATGTCTCAATTTGTCTCAATCTTTACGTGGCTGGTCAATTTCTTTTTTCTCTACATGCAGCTCTGCAGCCCTTCAACAGATAAAAACTATGTGTAAAAAATACACAAACGATAATGTGTCACAAAATGATTAAAATAAAAACCTAATTGCATCAGAAGCAAAGCGACACAGCACAGCAACCTTGTAGGTGTTTTTACATTTCCAACACATTCTCATCTCAGCATGTCTAATACTGGCACATGATCAGTGAACGTTCATAACTAAATCTGGCGTGCTGAGCATCCTCCTGCGTTGTTAATTTACTCCTGTAGAACACACTGTGTCTTTTAAAAATGCACTTCTGTTTTCACAAGAAATGTACAGTTTCTGCTCTAACATTCATAAAGTCTTTTTCAAAATAAACTTACATCTGTAAAGCATCTGGTATCTCATGTTCATTTCTTTTTGCAACGAAAGGGTGGTTAAGTTTAAAGAAAAACAAAAAACATCATGGTCTGGCTCTACAGTCATGTAGGATGGAAACGGGCTCCTGGGTGAAAGTCCAGGGTTTGTTTGACCAATGCACCTCCCATCCCGCCCCACAGGGACTTTTCCGCTCCTTATTTCACATTGTTACCAGCAGCATTTCAAACTGACGCCATCTGGCTGTGAATCATGAGGTATCTTTCTGCATCTGCGTCTAACGCCCAGATCACCAACTAAGCCACGGTATTTGCCAAGTTGCCAAGTCAATTGATCCATTTATCTGTTTTTAAAATGATCAAGTTAATTAATTCAGTACTTTAAATTTCCCAAGGCACATCTGCGTAAACCATTTTTGGCAAGACACACCTTCTTCCTAAACATCCAAACAATGCTAGCAGCCTTGAACCAGGCAGGCAACAGTAAGCAGCCAAAAAAAAAGAGGGTATTTGCTGACGCGTCACAGGTAGATGATACAGCTCAATAAAAACACAAACCACCAGACTCATGGACAGTTTCTTTCCCATGTCTATCCACTCTCAACCAACACACATTCTGACTCTGCAACCCATTTTACATTTTTGTAGACATATGAATATCAATATGGACGTGCAATAATACTGCTAAATGTGCAATATCTGTCATTTTATTTATTCTATTTATTTTATATTTTATACCAATGCATTTTGCCTGCCCTTGTTTTATGATTGGTAATTATGTGTATTTGTATGTGTTTTTTTAATGTGTGTATTATGTTCAAGCACTGCTGGGAGGAGCACTCGCAATTACGTTATATTTTGATATAAAGACAATAAAGCCTTCTTATCTTATCTTGTCCATAGAATTGATAGATCGTGATAAAAGTTGTGATTTACACCCCTATAATTCAACACCAGTTACACTTCCAAACCCTGCATCACGACCTGCATTATGATTTGGCAAAGCTCAATATGCACACAGTGAAGCTGGCAGCAGCCACACCTACAAAGACACAGACTGTGTAGCTGGTAAAAAACCTGCATCACTCTGCCTACTATTTTACCTACTACTATTTCTGAGGCACTACAGATATAGAGACAATCATTCACGTTTCCCTATAGGTGTCCTTAGTCCCCTGTCCATTTGATTTGCATGTCCTTGAACAGTTGGAGGAAAAATGGAACGCCCAGAGGAAAAACCCCGACGGACTCCACACAGACAGGACCAGAGCTGTGCATCAAACCCGCATCCTTCCTGCTATGTTATGCAACAGTGCTAACAACCGCGACGCTGAGGGACCGCTCACTACACACTCGTCGGCCCACTACCGAAGATGCTGATGCAAGTGTAAGGGAATTCGGTTTTTGGGTTTGCCCCATCCACAGGGAGAGGACAGAGCGGGGTCTGGTACAGAGCCAAGAGCAGACTCACACACACATCAGACTTCAGTCAGAATTCAGAAAATATAACGTTACATTACTTGATATCAATCAAGATAGATAATCCCAATTGAGCACTTGCTGAGCCCTTTCCCAGAGCAGCGATTGTCCAATCATAGCTCAGCAACAGTAATTAGGCAGACGGGCAAGCTTGGGATTTCTTCATATGAAGAAGTAATTTGCATGAGGCTGTAGTCAAACCTATACACAGTATAAAAGAGTTCAGAGAGTGACGTCATTTCTTTAGCATTTACACAAGTAAAAACAAAAAATAAAAGGGTAAGAAAGATTAAAAAGTGAGTTTGTCTTCCCTAAAATAAGACAAATCAAATGCTGACATGTCTGGCTAATTATCTTAATATCTATAGTAGTAACGTAGCATTTCTTGAAAGGTTGAGGAGCACATCACACTGTGCTGGTAGGTAAGTCTGCTATAAGAGAACGATGCTGTTGTTTCTGTGTCTTTGATGTGGATCATCACCTTGTGAAGTTGCAGATTTTTTATCCTGAGACTGATTAAGCCTCAGTCTTTTACCATGTTGTCCTATATGAAGTCAACAAGTGTATATTTAAAGGTTCTGTATGTTACATTGAGAGCTTTAATACAACAGCAAACTAAAATTAGCTGTGAAAAAATAATAATGACATTTTCAGCAGAGACTAAAGTCGCGTCGTCTCTACGTGAGTTGAACATTGTCTTTTTCACGAGCAGCCTGGCCGAGATGGCAGCATAAAGATTGTTACAACAATAAACACAAGCAGACAAATGCAGCTGTCACGAACTACAAATAAGCACACATAACATCCACGTCAAATGAAACACAAAAAGCAGCTGAATACATAAACATGTGCAAGTTGTATCCGAGCCTCTGTGGTTTGTTGTGGTCAGACTGGCCACGAGTGTTTGTTAGTGCATGTGTGTATCCCACCGGTGAGCTCATCGCCAACGTTTGCATCATGATATCAGGACGGCGTCCTTGAGGAAGCAAACATAACTCTGAGAGGTAAATCTGCCCTGCTATCATTGTAAACTGTGTTTTTTTTTGTTATTTAGTTAGATCTTTATTTGGCACCAGAATGCCCACTGGACATATTCAGTAAACAAATGTCAGCATCTCATGTCTGAAAGGGAGGAGGAGAAAGTGAATAATTATCAAATCCTACCCTCTTTTTTCAAATTTGTAAAAATCAAGTTAGTTTTGTACATCAATATTCAAAAGTACTGTCCTAGTATTCACCATACACACATGATCTAAACAAACAAGAATTAAGACATAAACCTGAACAGATCAATCTGAATAAACAAATACACACACACACACACACAAACACACACACACACAAATCACAGAACAAAGAAACATCAATACAAAAAACTAGTCACACTATCAAAAGCAACCTATCTTATATCAAATCTTACTGTTTCCATCTCTATTCTATCATCTCATATTCCCTCAGTAGACTGATTTTAAAAAACATGTTTATATCCATTAAATTATTGTGCAAGGATGGGGGCGGGGCTTAGCGAAAGGTCACTTGTTCAGAATAGTAAAGATAGGAATCTCACACACACACACACACCACTGACGACAGTCTCATTGTAGTCACATTTTGGTCAATTAAACTGATCAATCAAATCGGGTGATCATAATTCACAGTTTTTCCAGCCAAAGGAGGCACACAACACGCATGACCACACACAGCTAAACAGTGTATCACATGACTCTGATAAATGAATAATGAGGCCATTCTCTGCACGACTGCAATACACGGAGGCCACCGCTACGACCTCATTCAGATGAAGCCAAATGTCGGGTCAAATTCACCAATCAGCTCCCTTTCAACACACACAGACCTGTCACATCCAATTAGGCACTTAAACACACAGACGGACGCACGTCTCGTCTCCAAACAGACACTTTCATTAATATTTACTGTTTGCAAAGACGCCGAACAATTCATCGCAGAGCTCTTTCTCATCGTTTTATATTAGACAGCGATAATCAAGTGAAAATCATTTAGTCTCTGACACCATATTTCTTTTCATCTCCAGTCAATCGCTCATCCTTCACGCAACAGTACGTGTGGGCGCTCGCAAGCTGGAAAGCATCGAGTCCACCGGATTTTCACTCTCTCTCTCACACACACACACACACACACACGAGCATATGCACACATTTAATGAACACACATAATGAATGATTAACCAGTGGCAGCACAAGCCCAAATTTCACACACACACACACACACACACACACACACACACACACACACAGCTCTTGCAGCGCAGATAAAAGTACAGTAGGGGAAAAAGGGATGTTGTACCTTTGTTTCTACCTACAGTTTTTGGAGAGGAGAGAGGATCCGTAGAGATAAAAGAGGGGAAGAGAGTCATCCCGCGCACAGCACCAGAGAAAAGACAGCAGAAAAGTGGGGAAAAGCTATTGTTAGTCTACAGTAAGCTCGCACACTGCCAGCTGACACTTTCATGCAAAATGTTGACAATCATGCAAATGTCAGAGAAATGGGAGACGGGGATGTAGGCAGCACACGACCCGGACATGTTTTCTTTATCTGAGGTCGCAGCAGAAAGAGGCACAGCAGCATTCATTTGCACGTCCTCTTCATGGAAGTGGTGCTCGAGTCATGGCGACCACTTGAGGGTTGTGCATTTGTACCCGCTGATTGTGGCCAGTTTTGTTTAGCTCAAAGATGAAAGCTCTGTTGACCTTGCTTGTTATTTAAAAGGAGGAACATGAAGGCCATGTAAAAAAAAAAAAAAACACATTTAATATAACTGCTTTCTTAATTCTGGCTCAAAGGTCTGCAACATCAAGAGATTTTACAAGCTGTCAAGTTCAAAAACGAAGGCAGAGATTGACTAAATGTTTGCAGGCAAGTCAAGAGATCTTAGAGTTTCCACTGAAAATACTGATTATAAAAAACATTTTTTATACACTTGATTTTATCTTTTTATTTCTTCTTTATCCCTTTTGTTTATCTTTTATTTATTTTACCTGTTTATTCACGTTTTATTTCCTTTTATGTGTGGTTTTACTGCGTTAAATGCTTTTGGTATTTTTGTTTGTATTATTTTATATTGACATTATGCGTCCTGGATCTTGCATTATTTGTCCTCTTGTTTTAACTTTATCTTTACTCAAAGCCATTTTCGGTTTCTGCTCACTAGGACTGTTTGGCTTTCTGCCGTTGTATCGCCTTCCATATTTCCCATTTCTGCCTTTGTTTTGTTTGTCAAAGCACTTTGTGAACCCTGTTTTCAAAGTTTCTACATAAATAGTTAGACGGCCGCCAGTAACTGAAACTGATTCAAACAAGTAAACACTATCATGGTTACTTTCCAACCTTTATAGCAAAACAAATTTCATGAAAATCTGTTCAAAATTAAGTGAGTCACGGTTGATTTTGTTGCAAAATTTCTCAGCGCACATGTATTTGTTTACTAGCAGATCTTAACCTCCCTGCCACCTGCGGAGGCCCATCATGGCGAGCCCAGAGCAGCAGCCAATGAGGTATCTCCGTTTCTATATCTATATCTATCTATGTTTCTGCAGGTAGCTGTCTGTCAGCAAAGCTAACATAAAATAAAGCAAAACATTTACAAGACCAAATATTAAAATTTCACCACCAATGGCAGCACTTTGAAATGCGGCGTTAAGGCTCATTTAATTAATGGAGCACCACAGAAAAAGGCAACGCATCTGTCATGTATTTCACACTATTTAGCTTTTTCTCTGAAAAATTAACTGCAAAACTGACATTCCTTATTGAAAGACTTTATCAACTGCTGCTTCGAATGTTGAGAGTTAACTGAAAATGACTTCTTTGTAAATATGCGCATGGTGACTACAGTATGGTCAAGGTCGGGGAAACATTGTGGTTATGACAAAAAAAACTTAACTTAACTCATGTTAAGGTATCAAAGGTTAAGCACCAACTACAACATTGGTAACAACTAAAGAAATACAATGACTATGGTTTAAAAAAGAAGCTAACATTAAACATTACATTGCAACAGTGACTCCAAGCTCCACACACTCCTGCATACTTCCTACATTAACACTGGGCATAAATAGCACGCTGCAGATTTCTCCAATAAGAAACGTAATTGAGAGAGAAACTAGGCTGTTTCCTCTCTATGTACCTTACCTAACCCTGACACTTTTTGTTCCTTATTTTCCTGTTTTCCCTCTCTATCTCCCATGCCCCTCTTCTTCTTGCTCCTCTTAGCTGTCTCCCCTAATTCCAGTCATTTCCTTATCCGCCCTCCTGCCCCCCTGCTTCTCATCCCTCCTCCCCTCCCCCACGCAGTCGCTGCAGAGGTCGAGCAGGAACAGTGGAGTGTGTCACTGCATGTTAGCAGTGGAACTGAGAGCAGTACACAATTATGTAATACACAGAAACCTGGGTGAGACGAGGGTGAGGAGAGACAGAAGCGTAGAGAGAGAGAGACAGACGAAGGTGAGATGAGGAACATGCCATGCCGCCATGCACTCCTCCAAACACACACACACACACTCCCACTTCTCTGCAGCAACAATGGGAGCATCGCAACACACAAATGAACACGGACAGGTAGTGAAGGCACACGGCGTAAAATTACGCCCCAAAACAAAGCCAGGCGGTGAGTGAACATAAAAAACACAATAGAGCTCTATAAAGACAAAGAACAGACCTTGCTCTGCCTTCAGGTGCGCCAGGCCTTGAGGAGAAAAAATCAAACAGAGAGGGACAGAGAGAGAAAATTCAGAACAACAGCACACCAATACTACAGCTGTATTGTCATTATGCATGCTTTGCATGATGGCAAACCATGGCTATCACACTAAAAGCAAAGCTTTCCCAAGTGCATCTGAAAGCTTTCTGTTGAAACAGACAAACGACTAATAAAGAGAGCAACACAGTATGTGAATATTAAGCAGCTCTGCAGCTTGTTTACTGAATAAATGTCAATTATAAATTATATAACTGGATTACTGGTACATTTGTGCCTGCCTTTTAAAGCTGAATGCATAAATATTTTTACATTACATAACTATGAAATAAAGAACTGTTGCTACAATTGAACTTTTCTTGAGACTCACCTGGTTTTCTCTGGACTGCTGTGGAGTCGAAACAGGAAAGAAGAGAAAGCAAAGTCCCGCATTAGCAACACACACCAGCTGCTTTTGCATGTGCATCTACCTAACATGCAAAACTAAACAAACACACTTCTATGCATTATGCTCCATGTAAGGACCAAAGAGGAGCCCCTTGACATGTCTGATCAAAGTCACTACCTGAGCGTGAACCCCTGTGGAGAGAAACACATAAAACTTCATCTGTCCCCTCTATTTGGGGAATCAGATTACACATTTTGCAAACAACTCTTTCACATTTCGAATATTTTTTTACAATGGCATAATATTCTGCAACTTTTATCACACAGAGTGCCTCACACACATATAAAAAGAGACATAAATCCATGAGGATTTATGGTGTTGTGAGGTTTGTGGATCTTTGGATGCTCCTTCTCAGACCCATATCTTTCTCCTCCGCGTCTCTTTTAGACCCTTTGAAGGATTAGTATGGAGTTTTTGAGGTGGGGTAGTGTGGGGTACACATCCATAGACAGTGTGTGACATACAGTAGATTTCAGACGGCACATCCCCAGTTTGGAGAAACACGATGAAGTCCCACATGGAAGCTAAGCAATGTACTGATGTGCATGGAGGTCGGCAACAAAATGTATTTTGACTAACAAAAAAATGAAGCTGTTTTATCGCTCTCTTTAAAGCCAGACTCCTTTGAGAAAAGCAGTCATTTCACACTGCAGAAAACAGGAGCTGCTGGTCTGCCGCTGCCTCTATCAGTTTGTTAGTTTGTGTTATTGTGTGACTTTGGTGAGTCCCAACTCACCCTTTTACACGCCAAAGTCACAAAATGAAACTAACTGATCGAAGCAGCAGTAAACCAGCAGCTCCTGTGTTCAGTGAGGTAAAATTTATGTTTTTCTCAATGGAGTCTGGTGGCTTTTGAGTTAATATGCCTTACGTGACATTTCACATCTTCTAATGTGACTATTGCACATTGCAATGTTGACACTGAATCGATATATCGTGCGAATCTGAGTTGACGCATATTAGAGCTACATTATGTAAACAGCTGACAAAAAATATATTTGCTGTCACATTACATTATGTAGAGGGCTATCCGTGGAAGGTTACTTAAAAAATTACTTTCATCACACACAACAAATCCTATGACTTTTCCAAATTTTTAAAGATTTTGACATATGCCCTCATTTTTCCAGACCTGTAAAATGAGATTAGGAAATTGAATTACTTTTCCAGGCTTTTCATGATTGTGGGAACCCTGTAAATCAATTACTGTCTGACATTAAGATAAAGCAGTGAAAACACTCAATATAGCGTACACTTAAACTAATATTGATTTTTATGGTGGTTAAAAAACATTTTGTTGCTGACCCCCATCTTCAGCAGTGGATTGTTTAGTTTACATGTTGGACTCCGGTCTGCTTTTCCAACATGATGGCGTGCAAACTGACATCTACTGCATGTAACACTCTGTCTATAGCTAAGTATCTCAAACAGCCCCACTTCAAAAAACTGAACTATCCCTTTAACCCACCCTATCTTTTTTTTTTCTTTTTTTTTTTTGCACTGCTGACCCAAATTCAGCACAACCCTTGTGGTTTCTCAGAGGAATGCTCACTGTGGGACTCCTGCTGTTCACATAATGGCAAGCCAAAAAAATATCAAGCCACACATTAAACTCCCTCACGGCAAACATCCTCACCAGGATCTCACCCGTGGATGACACCCTGTGGGTATCAAACATGCCACTCTGATTTAGGCCACATGAACGATCGCTCAGTTGTTTCTGCGGTTTTGTGTCGAGCTTTCATCCAAACCTGGTGCTGTAGCCGAAAATGAATCCTGAGAGATTTCTGTAATCAGAGCCCCTCGAGAGCATCAAGGACTGACAAGAGGAAATTAAACAAATCCTAATCAAGACAGACAATATTAGACAGTTTAAGTGTCGGCTCTAATGCTCAATATCTGATATTCATTTGAGTCTGTGCTTTGTTTTGATCCTGGCTGCACAGAGGCCTGGCCTGTTTTCCACCACTGGATATGAACGGTTTTCCTCTCTAAGCATTAAAGGGATAGTTCAGATTTTTTGAAGTGGGGTTGTATAAGGTACTCGTCCACAGACAGTATATTACAAACAGAACATGTCTGTTGGTACACACCCAGTTTTGAGAAACAAGCTTGTAGTCCGACATGTAAGCTAAGAGGTCTGCTGCTGTGAAAGAGTCAGCAAAAAAACATATTTTAGCCACCTACAAAAAGTCCTGCCAAAAAATAAATAAATAATGTCAGACAATGATTTCCACCGGGAAAATTAATTTGTTATATCACTTTCCTCAAAACCAGACTGCACTGAGAAAAACAGTAATCTGACATCACTGAACACAGGAGCTGCTGGTCTACAGCTGCCTCGATCAGGTAGTATATCCGTGATATTGTGTGACTTTGGCGTCTAAAAGGGATAGTTTGGATTCACCAAAGTCACAAAATAACACAAACTAACTAACTGAACAAAGCAGCGACAGACCAGCAGCTCCTGTGTTCAGCGAGCTAAAATTACTGTTTCTGTCAATGGAGTCTGGTGGCTTTGATGAGAGTAAAGATGCACAACTTAGAGTGACTTTCCCGACAAAATGGGCTGTCTGATGGAAAGGTAAAGGGGTAAAAATACTCTCAATATAGCACACACTTAAACTGACAGTGGGACTATTTTTAGGTGGCTAGAATACGTTTTGTTGTTGACCCCTCCACAACAGTGCATTGCATAGCTTGTGTCGGACTCCAGCCTGCTTCTCTAAACTGGAGGCGTGCTGACAGACATTTATTACTGTTTGTACTCTAATTATGGATTAGTTCCCCATCTGACTCAACTTCAAAAATCTGAACTGTCCCTTCAGATCTTGTAAAATGCTAGATTTAACCCTTTGAAACGTGAGCAAACTGGCTTGATTTCTTTAAAAAACATAGGAAGAGGGCAATGAGCAATGAAAGAAGAATTACCCAAAAATTAGCACAGAATGAGTAAAAAGTACATGAAAATGACCTGAAAATTAGTTTAAAAGAGAGAGAGAGACAAAAATAAATAAATAAAAGACAATATCCTGGGAAAAGTGCCTAAAAATTATAATCATTTTGCAACAAATATGTTATTATGTTAATTACAAGTGCAGCTTCCCCCTAGCTTTTCTTTACTTTTTTTAAAGACATTTTTCCCTAGCTTAAAAAAAAAAGATCAAATTTTTCTAAATTTATCAAATTGTGAAACATTTTTTACCAAGTGGCTCTTTGCATTTTCCGATGTTTTTATTTTGAACAAGTTGCACCAGTTTGCTCAAAGGTTTAAATACTTGTGAGAGGAATCTGAAAGCAGCACAAGAAAAGTGATGTTGAAGCCGGTGAAGGAAGGGTGATTTTTTTTCTCCTTTAGGGAGTCCAAAATGGCTGCTACTTCTCCTCCCACAGCCAAGGATGACATTGGGAGAGTAAAGGGAAGGACAAAGCATGGAGGTGGGGGGAGGGGAGATAATGGCCAGCTGATGAGCAGCGGTGGAGCTCCATTTCTGGAGAACTGGGGGGACCCCTGAATGTGTGTGCTTCACTGAGCACATCTGTTTTTTCTGACTGTGCAAATGCTGATTGCTGTGTGTGCACGTTTGCGTGTTACAGCGCTCAGTTTCCCATGTAGATAAAACCCTTTCCTCTTGATGCGACAGCGCCCGGAACAAGCCAATGTGCTGCGGAGGACATGTGGTCCAAGCGTAATCCCCCTGCTCTATTTTACCAGCAGCTTCACCACTCAAATCCAAACATAATTTTCAGCTTGGGCACTAGACGCAAATGCCCTCTGCACTGAAATCAGGCAAGTCCCTGCACCATTTTTTCCCTTTTTTTCCCCTGACCTACTTTTTATAGTAAGATTATTGTAACTGTCATTTTTTTCCATGTCTGTTTATTAATCCCCAAAGCTAAGCCTGAAGGCACCATTTTAGCACTTGCTTAACAGTTTGCTTGCCCTAGCCATCAATTACTAGCCTTCCATCAAACCAGTGGATATTTTTAACCCTTTGAAACCTGAGCAAATTTGCTTGATTTCCTTCAAAAACATGGGAAGGCAACGAGCAGCTTAATGAGAAATGACTCAAATGGAGGAGAGAGCGAAAAAAGAGATTTTTTTTTTTTTTTAAATTTCAGTAACTTAAGTTGAATAAATAATGGTACTAATTATAAATGTAATTTTATGGAGGCTTTTCCCTTAAAAAAATATTTTTTAATAATTCTCTCTCTTTTTTAAAAAAAATTGGGCTTATTTTCATTAAATTTCTTGTCACATTCTTACTTTTTTTTGCAATTTGTAGGATATTTATGCAAAGTTGCTGATTGGCTTTTTAAGTAAAGAAATCAAACCAGTTTGGATCAGGTTTCAGTGGTTTAAATACTTTTGAAAGGTGACTGAACATTGCACAAGAGTTCAGGTCAGGAAAAAGGGGTCTTAAAGTGTTCATTACAAATGCAGGATTGCGACAGAGGAAATGGGAGATCGTTTTACATATTCATTAAACAATCCAATGTAGCTCTTAATCACCTTGACCTTATGCATATCTCATTGTAACCGGAAAACCCTAAGGTATTCGAGGGACTTCATAATGTCACCCCCATTAATTTAATTGAACAGAATGAGGGACCATTACCATAAAAGATACTGATATTTGCACAGCTAATAACGGCAGCCAAAACGAGTTGATATTAAAGATGACTCCGCAGGAAGAAGTAGCTTATCACGTCAAAAGGGCCGGAGCTACAGCAGCGGATTTGCCTGCCAAAGTCGACACGTGTGGAGAGCAAGTGGTGAGCGGTGTCTAATTTCAGCTCATTGCCCTGACACAGTTAGTCACACTGATACATCCTGATCCACACGGGAGGAGAGACTGAACATGTGTTTTATGGCCAACTGTTTGTGGTGCTAAGCTGCTAGCCGAGCTGGACCATTTGGGAAGGAGCTCAGAGAGAGAGAGAGAGAGAGATGGGACTGTCTCACGATTATCACTGCGGTGCAATAATCATGCTTCAGCAGCAGCCTAACCCACGATGCAAGAAATGCATGCCAAAAACTTGGCAAACAGTGTGGGAATGTGAGTGACATTTAGCACAAACAGGCTCTTCTCAACTTCTAATGTTCCTCATTTCTCATTTCACATGTTAATTCTGCCCGCTCCTCGTATTTCCCTTCTAGGCCAGTGGGCTAGCAGGCTACCATTAGAAATACGGCTGGCAAAATGCTTCCAAGGCCCAGTCCACTCAGTCAGTCAGCCATCTGCCCATTTTAACGAGCAGCTCCGGGGCCATGCTGCGTCCGTGTCTGTGTTTGTGTGCGCGCCTGTAAATGCAAATGTGTCTGAGAGCATGCACACACGGCCCGGGCCGTGCACACCGATAATGTAACATGTAAATATTCACAGGTTTGACAGACTGCTTTCATTGCTCATTAATACGCAGCATAATCAACAGTGTGCTGACACAGACAGGTGTGCTGAGGAATTGTTTCAGCAAATGGTGAAAGTTCTGACTATCCCTGAAAACGTTAGAGCAGTGATGCTCAACTTATGGCCTGTGGGCCAACTCTAGGGCGCTGGGTGCCCCCACAACCATTCTCAGATTCACGATAAAGCTAAAGTGATTTGCACTGGGACTTTTGGTTTTGTAGTTTTGGTATACATAAGGTGCCAAATGCATAAAACAGTATCAAAATAGAGCTTGTTTATCAAAGAAAGTGCCAGTATAAAAATCCTCAAATCCAATGAATATCCTAACATCCTAAAAATGTCCTAAAATCCTAGAAATCTGCTAGAATCCTAGAAATGTCTTTAAATCCTAAAAATGTCCTGAGATCCTACAAATGTCCTAAAGTCTGAGAAATGTTCTCCTGCCATTTTGCAAAAGTGCCCCCCAAACAAAGGCAGTTGAGTATCCCTGCATTAGGTACTTGAAAAACAAGTATGACTTGTGGACATGTGGACAAAGCAATAAAAAAAACAACGTTCCAGTTCGCTTTTAGACAGTTTCAGTAGACGGTGGTGTTTGTGCAGGCATTTTCCGGGCAAATTAGCCATCTCTGTTCTCATTATCCTCCTAATTATGGTTCCCCGTCTCTGTGGCATAATCAACAATCAGCCACATCAGTTAATGGGAAGGCAAAAAAGAGCAGCAGTCAGATCAGCTGGGGAGCTCATATGACTACCCATCCCTGCATCGCTCTGTTATTGCTTGAGGAAGATGGAGAAAAAAGGTGTGCAGATAGATTTGTGTGCGTGAGAGAAAGACAGACAGAGTGGAAGAAAGCAGGGGAGAGGTTGGTTCTTGTCCAACAGCTGACCTCCCGGGACAAATTGGGGTACAACAGGCCTGTGGTGAATTCACTCGTCACACTGGCTCTGCCCCGGGGCTGAGATATGACCATCTCTCTCCCTGTCCAAGCTGTCCGCCTGAGTCGCTCTCTTAAAATCTTGGTTGTTTTAACGCGAGGATGTCATAGCTCCCCCGTCAGCTCTCAGACAAACGGCCCACCTCCTCCTCCTCTTCCTCCCTCCTCCTCCTCCTCCTTCATCGACTGTTCGACAGAGGCGATGAGCAAATGGGATGAAGCGAAAAAGGGGCAAGTCCAGCCCCGTCCGCTTGACTGCTCTGCAACCAGCACATCGCGTGCTGTCCTCAACAACGCCACGGGCTAGCGCTCGGGATTTAAGCTCCAAACAGCTTCGTTTGAGCAGCAAATGATGGGACACATTATGAAACCAAAAACCGCTGCACGAAGATCTGAAAAATGCTCAAATGCGTGCTGTAATGGTGACAAATTAAAGCATCTTAACCGTAGCAGACACCGTTTTTAAAAGCTTGCCACAGAATTCAGTGAGCATCCCCCCGATTTTTTGGCAAAATGGAGTCATCCCTATAAGCCATGACCGTCTGATTTAGACAGGCAGGAAGTGGGTCAGCAGCGGAGGAAATCTGACATGGGTCTGTTCACACAAAGTTATCTTCAACAGTTCACACATGAAGAAAAGAGCGTGAGATTATAGTGAAATTGTGTGTTCTCTGGTTTACAAGTCAAAATGTGAAAAACAGATTTTTTTATGTTGTGAAAGATGCAAATTATTCTTGGCATCAGCTTGCATTGATCTCAAGGCTGCGAGGATTGCCGTGTTGTGACAGATGTGGGTTTTTAACATTAACCCATTGAAACCTGAGCAAATTGACTTGGTTTCTGTGAAAAGGATGGGAACAAGGCAATGATCAATGAAAGAAGAAATTGGCGAGAAATTATGAAAAATACAAGAAAGTTATCTGAAAATTAGTCAAATGAATGAACGAATAAATAAATGATAAAAAAAAAGTTTTAAAACAACAAAAAACCCACAAAAATTACCTGGAAAAGATGCTTAAAAAATATAATAATTTAGTCACATAACTTTAAATTTGTCATTATCAAATTATAAATGTATTTTCCCTTTTTCCCTAGACATTTTTCTCTTATGGTTCAAACTAGAGAAATAAAGTGAAAAAACAAGTAAATGACCAGGAAAAAAGGGGTTAAAATTTTTAATAATTCTGTAACATAATTTTACACATTTAATTACAATAATTATAAATTTAGTTTACAGCTTTCTTTTCTCCCCTAGCTTTTTAAAAAATGATGAATTTTTTAATTGCCTTTTTCCCACATTTTTGAAATAAATTGAACCATCAAACAAGGGTTCAAAGGTTTAAATACTTGTAAAATGTTTCTGAAAGCAGCACAAGTAAAGTGATGTTGCTCCAGGTTTCAAAGGGTTAACACGAAGCAGCCTTCAACCTGCATATAAAAACTGAAAGTAGTTCACTGTACGGTGCAAGAAAGAAATCATGTTCTAGTATTTCCTGGAGAGGAAGCGCAGGACCTGTTTGCTTTTAGAAGTGGGTCCTGCATTATATCACTGTCAGTGAGTATACACAAGTATTAGCTGCAAAAACTCAGTGTGCCTGCATCTTTAAAGGTGTAGAGATAGAGTAGAACATTGTCAAAGAGCCGCATCTCATTACACTCCTCTCCCCCAAAAAAGAGATGACCTTGGCACAGAAGCAGAGGGAAAAATAGATGAAGTTGTTTCTCATCCAAACACTGTGTGTACCTTCAGGTCCCTGCACCACCTTGCAGGAGCTGAATACATTTAACGGAGAAAAGAGAACTGAGTGTTGTAATTTTAGTCATATCAGCTAATACCGTATCCACCGCTTCAGAAGTAATAACTGTGAAGGCAGAGGAAATGCTGAGCACATCACCTCTGATTTAACTCCCACATGAAATATGACTTTTCCTGAAAGACGCTGTAAAAGCAACAATCCACACAGAAATATACTGATTCTGTGTAAATTGCATTGAGTCATTCAGACACATGGAGAAAAAAAGCTGGGTTAGCTGGGTTCAAACACATTTTTACCAAGAAATGTCCATGACTTTGAGGTAAATTATAAACACCATACATTCCCATCCATACTCTTAGTTGGTTCTTTTTCATTACCTTGTAATAGTTTTTTTATTTTACATATATAATACTATAATAAATAATGAATTCAGAACATGGTTAGAAATGAATATTCAAATATAGCTTAAGGACTGTTTGTCATATGTGAGAGGGGAGGGGGTGGTGCAAAAAAGGGGAGGCATGTCAAATTATTTTTTAAGCACTGGGGAGAGACTTGTATTTTTTATTTTGGCTTTAGGGAAAGGGCATACAACTTAAAATGGCTGTTTTCTGTATTGATTTTACCGCAGTATTTTTTTCAAAATAATAAAATCCATTCAAAAAATTGGCAATTTTTTTCTATAAACATTTTTTACAAATTTTTGGCGAATTTCATAGAAAAAAATTTGGGAGAATTTTTTTTAGAAAACATGGCTTACAAAGTTTCCGGCCTGCAGGTTTGGAAGGCATGTTTCCTTTACGAAATAACCAAAAATTATGCCATTTATCACAGCCAGAAACTGTAAAAACAGAAATTATGGTTGGGTTTTCAAATTTCTGACTGTCATTGAGCACATAATGTGTTATTATACAAGTCTGTGAAAATTCCATGACTTTTCCAAAAGTTTCCAAAATGTTTCCAGACCTGGAAATTGCTACTTGTATTTGCAGTTGCTGTTTTTCTTGGTATTTCATGACTGTACAAACCCTGAATTAAATCAATTTTTTGCAGTCTGTAATCCACACACCATAAGATGATTTCGACAATCTGCTGCAAAAAGCAGATATGAAGGTTTAATATACCATTTTTTAACTGTTTCCCTGCAGGCAGAATGCATACTTGCTGTTAGGTCGGTTCTAAATTTGCGAGGAATCCCTGTGAATATTTTTCTGTACAACGATTGAATCAATATGCAGCGCTTGACACAGAAAGCTCTGGAGCCAGCCCCCTTACCTTCAGTGCAGTATCGACCTACATATCCAGTTTTGGAGCAGTCACAGTAGGTTTCTCCATCTGCCAGCGAGCAGATCCCGCCATTCTCACAGGGGTTCTCTGTGCATAGGCCCATCATCTCCAGGCGTACTTTCTGACTATTGATGAGCGTGGGCAGCTTACTCCCATAACTGAGATCTGTGATAATTCCCTTGAACGGTGGCAGCTCACGGACAGAGGGCAGGGTGATGGCAGATGTGCGGATGTCTCCCGGGAGCCCTCCGAGGAAGAGGTCGCTAACGATCTTCATGAACCGTCTCTGGGGACGCACCTCTTCCGTCTTGGTCTGGCCGTCCACGGCCAAGCCAGTCCGCAAATTGTGCCTGTTGATGGCGGCAAAGTGCCAGCGGCTGTCGTTGACCATCTTGTCAGAGGTGATTGTGGTCTCGGCGCAGTCGATGCTGACGCGGAGCTGCAGCTTACCCTCAGATACAGTGAGAAGCAGGAAGTCGCAGAAGCCGGCGTCATCGAAGTAAAGCAGCAGGCCTTCCGATTCTGAAGTCTTGAACTGAAATGTCAGGTCACTTCTGGAGCTGGCGTCCCAGCGCAGGTAGCGAGCCCACTGACCTTCAGAGCCAGTAAACTCCAAGCCTACGCTCAGGCCCAGCACGGTACTTAGCAGCAAGAGGACATGACCAGGTAGGCTGTTGGGATTCATCGTAGAGAATAACAGGATGCACCAGAAGAGGGTTAGAACTGGGAATAGATCCTCAAACTGATAAGAACATCTGACTCTGGCTGCGTTCCAGGATTTATCTGCTGAACGTTATATTCCACATAGATAATTTTATAGTCAAGCGGAGAATGCAATATCCTTTTTTTGGAGGCAGATCTAATGTTGATAATGGACAGAATCTAATCTTCTCAGCCAAGTCTATGCAGAGATATATGGAAAAATATCCGATTTCCACACAAAGTGGACAGGTGAAAGTGGTGAGATGAAGGTGATCCTCAGTGTGTTTTGTCAGTGATTCAGAGCTGCATCCTGTGCTTTCTCTTTGAGGCGACTTCCTGGATTGAAGCACATGACCTTCATGGTTGGTCCGGTTTCGTGCCCCATGGTTCGACCTCCAGCTTTGGACACACCTTGGACAGAACTGTAGATAAAAAAACAGATCATTTTAACAGGGTTGCGACAGTTTATGATCAGTTAGATTTAAGACTTTATTCCGCTCGATAAATCAAGGTACCTAAAAATACCTGAAAAGCTTTACTTTTGAATAAAAGTAAAGCTTTCTAACCAGAAAATACCTTTGGTAGAAGTTAAAGTCACCTATGAGAATATAACTTGAGTTAAAGTTTTTAAGTATCTGATATTTGTTGTACTTAAGTATCAAAAGTAATTCATTATATTAAATGTACTTAAGTAATGATTATAAAAGTACAAATAAATGCTGTTATTAAAAACGAAGAATTATAATGTCCTCCGTCCGTCCTCTAATCCCTTTCTCAACTTCTTCCCTATTTTGTAGTACGGAACTAAAACGCTAAGACTAAATGTAGTGAAGTTAAAGTGAAAGTAAAGTACAGGTACTCCCAAAAAATATTATGTAAAAAAAGTAATGTGAAAAAGCATGATTGCTTTGCTGCGTTACACTGCTGCATTTAGGACCAATTCTACATTAAAAAAAAAAGACAAAAAAAAGTCCCATGAAGCCAAACAACGATTCCTCAGACTTGGAGACAATTTTGCTCAAATACTGTATATACAGACAAGTACAAAATATATAGACATTTTAATACCAATTAAGGCATAATTCATAGATGAATGACTTTTAATGCCTTTGAGACTTTTTAAGGATCCACAGGAACCCTTTTTTAAGAGAAACTCATGTTTTTCAATGTAAATGACAAAATATCCACCTACAAACAAAATAAGTGATGAAGTTCCATAAAAATGAAATTATATTTCTATTAAACAATATATATAACTTAATAGCTATATATAATATATAGCTATTAAAAAATGGATACAGTATCATAAACCTAATCAAATCCTTTCCATTGTAGTAGCTCTGCAACAAATCATTTGTAAAACTTGTTGAAATGCTCCATTTTCATTGTGGAGTTGTTAATAATTTCGCATATGTTAGTGTGATGAAGTCAGTTTAAATGAATGTTATTTAAATATAAGAATAGAGGTAACAACAGAAGCTTTTCTGCTGAAAGTTTAGTAAAATATACAGTCAGATAAACAAAATCATCACCATGAGTTTACATCAGGCTCTCAGAGGATGTTTACAGTGCAGCTAAATGCAGATTTGACTCTCCGCGTGGCCAGTAAATACAACTAAATAACTACTAATAACACCCATTAAAGGTTTACGAGCATTTTACGCAGGGTTTCATTTCTACCAATTACCCATTTTATTTGAAGATCAACTCAAATAATCATTCAGAGTTTTAATACCTTGATTGAAGAGATAAATTCCCACATTTCTGTGTTGTGGTGGCACAACACAGAAATGTTGCGAATAAAAACTAAGGGGTTGTTGCTGATCCTGTGATGAGTGAAAACACATCGAGGTGAGCCAGAACATGTGTTGAGCCTCAAACGTTAGCCTGCTATCTGTAAGGCTCTGCTGGGATCCTGATAAATATGACTAATTATCCACTCTCTTTCTCTCTTTCTCATTTGCATGTCTTTGGGGGATTACAATCATAAACAGCTATTGAGAAAGATGTTAGCATGGTACCACTTCATATGCGAATCCCGTCATTATTCACATTTGTAAAATTTTCTTCCAGTGAATGCGTATTAAAATTATCCCCATCACTAAAATCGAGCTGACACTGGTAAGGAATATTAACTGGCTGGCTGGCCCTTGCTCGCTACACCTGTACTCATTCACTTCTGTTTAAATTTGCTCAGCAGAGCTAGAAATGATTCACACAGCGAAACCTTATATGTGTGTGTACTCTTCCAGCCCTCTGCCCTTGCAATTGTTTTGGCAGTGGGCTGCCCACCAGACAAACGCATTGTCCAATCATGACAGCAGCACAGAACCATGCAACACAATAGGGCCTTTAACCACCTGCCCTGAATAGTTAATCTTGCTGCAGCAGGCGAGCTATTGAATTCTAGTAACTGATACCTATGCTAATGCACTGTGTGTGCACGCATGTGTGTCCCTGTGCAGGAGTGTGTCTCTCCGACAACACCGGGTTGCCTGGCCAGATCATTGTCTTTGTCTCAAAAGTGACTTGGTGAGACAGCAGAGAGGTTAAAAGGTTCTGTGTGATGAAAATAACCCTGAACGCATCTGTGTCAATCCAACCCACCGACCCACGGTTTACATAGAGGCGTGCTGCGCGTGCTGCGCGTGCTGTGCGTGCTGCGTTTGTCCCGTCAATAAGCAAAGCTTGATATGCCCATGAAACCTGAGACTCCAGTGTCCTATGAAAATTGGCTCTGGCTTCTATTCAATTAACACGAGTTATTGCGTGTATTGGCTAACTGAGGCATCAGATGTCCCTGTGAGCCGTAGATGTGACAAGGAATGCTAACAATGCTAACATGTTCTCTGTCAGTTAACTAAAGCCATAAAAGGTATTTCTTTCTTTCTGTGTTGCAATAACATAATTTAATTCTAAATACATTATAAATTAGGCAATGAGGCTGATTTATATTCAGTTTCTTGTCATTTGTGGCAACGGAACAACTACTGAGATCTTTTATTTAGGTCAAAGTTACAGTTGAGAAATATTTTGTTACAAGTAAAAGTCCTGCATTAATATGTATACTTAAAGTAAAGTGCAAGCTATTACTGTAAAAATAAGTCAGTAAATAGTCCTGTGCAGAATTTGGCCCATTTCAAAATAATAATTGGATTATAATTATTGATGCATTGATGTGCTCACTTATCACAAATACATTATAAATTAGGCAATGGTCAAAGTAAAGTACAAGCTATTACCATAAAAATAAGTAATAAAAATACTCTATGCAGAATTTGACCCATTTCACAATAATATATATCATTGGATTTTAATTATTGAAGCACTGATGAGTTCACTTTGATGTTGCAGATAGTGAAAATGGAGCTCTTTTAAATTACCTACTGCAAAGTAGCTTTACCTTAACACACAAGTATTCATTCATTTAATCTGTAAGGTAACTTACTCACTGGAGTAAAAAGCACAGTATTTGCCTCTGAGTTTCTGTGGAGAAGCAGTATAAAATAATTTTGACCAAAGCGGTAAATACTCAATTACAAGTACTTCAATGTTCAATTAAAGTACTTGAATAAATGTACTTAGTTACTTTCCACCACTTGACATTAAACAAACCTAAAGTCCGATCAGTTATCCACACCCTTAAATATCTTACTGCCAAAACTGTGCACCTGCTGACTAGCCTGTAGGCTAAGCTAAATGAGGCTAATGATGTGAAAAGTCAAAATTTACCTGCACTTCCACTTAAGTACATCACTTGGCGAAATGTACTAAGTGGCTTTTCAAAACTGGACATTTGACAAATACAAAAATTAATCAGCTGCTATAACACAAAATAGCTCAATCGTGACTATCCAGCTGCTAGCTAGCCTGCAGGCTAAGTTAAATGAGGCTAACATGATAAAAAGTCCAATTTCACACAAAAACTCTCCCTCACAGGCTTATTATGAAACATTCCCTTCAATTAACCCCTCGTACCTTAACGTTGTACTTCAATAATGTACATGAGTACATTTACATTGGACATTTGACAATGTCAAAAATTGTACTTACTGTTAAAACTGTCCTCCTGCTGGCTAGACTGCAGGCTGCACTAATATAATGAAAAATCACACTAAAATCTACTAGGTACAGAGAGTTACTTAACTACATATACTTACTTGCTTTTCACCTCTAAATATTTTACAAACTTCAGGTGCTCATACCCTGAAAAATCACAGTCATAACTGTCCAGCTGCTAGCTAGCCTGTAGGCTAAGCTAAATGAGGCTAATGTGGGAAAAAAGTCAAATTTCACATCAGCGCTTTCCCTCACAGGCTTGTTATGAAACATGCCCTAAAGTTAACCCCTCGTACCTCAAAGCTATACTGTAGTACAGTACCTGAGTACATTTACATTGGACATTTGACAATGTCAAAAATTGTACTTACTGTTAAAACTGTCCTCCTGATAGCTAACCGGCAGGCTATGCTAAATGATGCTAATATGATGAAAAGTCACACTAAAATCTACGTAAGCACAGAAAGTTACTTGAATAAATGTACTTACTTGCATTTCACAACTAGATATTTGACTAAATCCAGCTGCTCATACCCTGAAATATCTCAGTCGTAACTGTCCAGCTGCTAGCTAGCCTGCAGGCTAAGCTAAATGAGGCTAATGTGGTGAAAAGTCAGATTTCACAGGAAGACTTTCCCTCACAGGCTTGTTACGAAGCACGCCCTCAGCTAACTTCACACTTGATAGCACCTTTAGTTGTCCTCTCTCTGGAGGGCAAAAAAGGCAAATTACAAAGCCATTTTTGGCTACTTAAAGAAGTGTTTTGCTGGCATAAACTTCCTTTGCTGATTAAAACAAGCAAGCACACAACTGACAGGTATGTCTACCTTGACAGCAGTAACGTTAGTCAGCCCTTGTTCTTTATAGACTTATAAGTATGCTAGACTAGGCACATATTTTCCGGGATATACATGTATGTTGAATTATTAAACAGAGCAGGATATGAGATGACCTGCACAGGAAACTGTCACTGACTGGCCATAAATGATGCATCGATGCATCCAGCGTCGGTGCTGCCGAGTTATTGACATGTTTTGTAATGTAGCCGAGCCCCCATCACACACTGGAGACCCCTCCATCCCCCGCCGCGCTCCCTGTCTATCACAAGCCTCAGCCCGGAGGAACGATTTAATCTGACATCAGTCACAGCACACAAGGGCACCCTTCTCTGAGAGTGCATACGGACCTGCTACTCTACGGGTTAGACAAAGTGAGGTTCAGGGACCACCTGGGGGCCCTTAAGGGTCACAAGGGGGTCGAGGTAGAGAAATAATAAGTTTAAATTTTCAAGCCTTAGTGAAAATGTCTTTGGGTGTGCCTAATAATCATATATTTTTCAAATCATTTAAACCCCTTTAAAAAATGAGCAAATTGGTTTGAGTTCTTAAAAAAAAGGTGGGTGGAAAGCAATGAGTAACTTTACAAGACACTGCCCAAAACTGAGCAGGAAATCAGTTAAAAAAAAATGAACAGGAAAATTACATGAAAATAAGCAAAAAAGGAGAAAAAAAAAGAGGTCAGTAAAAAACAAACAACAAAATGCCCCTCCCCCCCAAAAAAACCTTAAAAAAATTACTACTTTTTTTTCCTGTAAAATAGTTTTAAACATATAGTTATATAAATATTTATATTTTTCAGGACATTTTACCCAAGATTGTTTTTTTTCTTTTTTTAAAAAAGATCTGCTAAATTTCTTGTCACCATTAATTTATTTTGTTTTGCAGGACATTTCTTGCCAAGTTGCTCATAGGCTTCTACTATGTTTCAAAAGACATCAGACCCATTTGCTTAGGTTTTAAGGGTTAAATAGCTGGTGAAAGGCATCTCAACACGCAAGCAACCTGATGTCGATCCAGGTTTCAAGGGGTTAAACCACACAAATCTAAATCAGATGATTCCTGGGGACAAACATTAGGGTGGTCCTAACATCTTATGATCTGCCACGATAATGTAAGGCAATTTTAAATGCACAAACTTAAACCTAGAGGTGTAATTTTGCGCCACTAGGCCTTTAATGCCACAGAATGAATTGACACATTGAGCTGATTTCCTTCTGTCTGTCGTCCAACATGGACATCAGTGCAAAAATTAAGGAAACAGTCTCACATATGCTTAAAGTGCGAAAAACAGCTCATAATTAGCAGCAAAATCATATAATTCTATATGCATGTCATCATAATGACCAGGAATCCATAGAAAAACATAAAATGGGCAGGAGTTTACTGTCATTTCTGCAGTAAGAATAAAGACATACTGTAAGTTCCTGCATGAATATGAAATTATAGTGATATGTAGTCTCTATTGAAAGCCACGTTGGATCTGTCATAGCCACATGGTTTTACGCAATGAGCACCAATGTTGCTTTGGATCCTAATTTCGATCAGTTTGTGAAATATCTTAAGTCTTGAACTTAAATAAAAGCGCTTAAAACCGAGCAGAAATCCGACCCGCAGCGCTGCACCGATGAATTAAACAGCGGGCAACATTTTCCAGCAGCGCTCCAGCTTTCCCTCTGCTCCTCGCACGGTGGCAGTCTGACTGTTGCTCAGGGGTTCACGAGCCTTTGCTTTTTTAAAATTACGAGGCGAATTGTGACCAGGAGTCGGGTCCCTAATTGCGAAAAATCAACTGTAAATCGTGAGAACTTCTGGTAGGTTCTGGTTTGGTGTTTAAGGCTGATACACGGAGCTGCCCCCTGTGAGAGACGCGATCCAGCGGGCTGAAACTTTCCGTCTCACCGCTCCTCGCACGTTCGCCACAAATATATTTGTCACGATTTCAGCCCTGATAACTCAGCGTGGTCTCCTGAGATGCGGTTTCCCCCCACAAATCAACCACTCCTTTGTGGTTAAACTGCGGTTGCGAGCTTTAAAACTAACCAGACAAACCATCCCATTGCGCTTTAAATCCACATCTCAGCCCCCAAAACTCGCCAATTCCACACCAAATTCACAGAAAATGCTTGCTGAAAAACTTCTCTAACCTTCACGTAACACGTAAAGCATGAAGGATGAATAAAGAAAAATCACAAATTGCCCAGTTTTAATCTGATCCTACCTTTTCGTACAGAGAGACGACTCCGGACGGATAAAGCCTATGTGAAAATACAGCAAATTATAACAATCCAGAGCAAAATTCCATCAAGAAAGCGTCGTTTTTTAAATGATAATGTGCCCGGGGCGAAGAGACGCTGATGCTGGTGATGAGGAGGTTATTACAAGTGAGGCGCGGTGGAGGGAAAGGCAGCGGTCCTCCTTCCCCCGGCTCAGTGAACGCGCATCTCTCAGCTCGGCTCACTCAGCGCAACTGATGATGGGCCCCTGAATTTCTCCCACACTGACGCTCTGACCCGCCTTCTGCACAGCGCTCTGCACAGTGGGGGAAAGAATCACTCAAATGGGAGAGAGAGTACGGGGAAAATAGCCCCTCAGGACGAATTACTAATAATGAAAACTCTTTATTCTGATAGAGGCTTTTATATGTAGTTTGCAGCTTTAGAACTCTGTATTTGTGCACTTGAATTATGACCATGCAGACTGCATGGACACAGAGTGCCCACTGCATGACCGCGAATATATATACATACATTTACAGTGCCGTAAATATGCCTGAGGTCTGACAGTTTTGTGTGCTTTGTGTCGTTTGGCTGTGCTTGATTTGCAATGTAAGGGTTTTAAAGGTGACGGTATGGGAGGTTTAAGGCTTAGGTTTTGCTTGCTGCCTCTGGTTAATCTGAGAATTTTACAGGAGCTTACAAAAAAATGGCTAAAACGACTACAGAGTGAAAATGCATCTTGTTTTACAGTGAAATTCTTGATATGTTGACCTGTATCAGTAATTCAGCACCTTGGACAGCACTAAGACTGCTCAGGCATTATGATCAAGTTCTGGTTCCGACCAGGGTTATATGTTGCCCCCACAGGCCAGATGCTCAGGAACTGCCTCTGGTTTCTCTGGGAATTTTGGGAGCTATAGTAGCTTCTGAAAATGGCTAAAGGCTTTTTTTGTTAAATTCTTTATATAATAGTAGTATATCAGTAGTTCAGCACCTTGGACAGCACAAATGGTGTGTTCACACTGAATGTTTTGGCAGCGCTTTGTGCCGCGAGTTTATATACAAAGTCAATACAAAGATGTGAAAAGACAGTAATTGATGCCAGGCAACACAACGGTCGCATACAATGCAATGCATTGGATGTGACACAATGAATGGAAATTTTGCATGTTTGTGAGTTGAAATTTTGAGCAACTTGTGTGAGGAATTTGCATGAAAATGTGTCACAATTGCCTATCAGCATGGAGATGCGGTTGAGATTCTCCTGACATTACAAAGATTCAGAATTGAAGGATAAACTATGTTGCCGTGTGTAGGTACACAGAGCTACACTCAACGTCAGAACTGTACAGAGGCAGAACAAATAAGCACATGGAGGGCTCATAGATTAGTGAGCAAAACTATAACATTACATGATAAGTTCTGAAAATACGCCTGTGACTTTTGCAAGCTAGTTCTGTTGGGTTGCTTTTTAGCGAAATGCTTTGAGTAATTTAAATTGGTCATACATTGTGAAAAGTAAACAGAGGGCGTGTATTTTATTACTGTAGCAGTATGATAAATAATGAAGAGTGTTAGCTGCTTGGTTCACGCTGCATGAAGGCAAAGACACTATGTTTACATCCAGTCATCTGTTGTGCTTCACTGCAGACTAAGTTACCTGTTAGCTGCCTCTGCTAGTAAACAGAACATAAGATATAGACGGCAAATTTCTGCAAGTTGCAAGACGCTCCAAAAATACTCCAGCGGCCGTGACGTGAAAATTTTCAGCGCGCTCAGTATGAATACAGCATGAGACTGCTCAGCTATTACCTCTCAATAATCCAGGAATTTTATGAATAGCTTTCAACATGGCTAAAAAAGAGAGTGCAGAGTGAAAATGTGGCTTGTTTTCATGTAAAATTTCTGATATGTCAGAGTTGAGCCCACATCAGTAGTTCAGCACCTTGGACAGCACCAAGACAGCTTGTGCACTATGCATTACAGTTCTGTCCAGGATTCAGCACCTTGGACAGCAGCACCCACAAATTTTACATGTTGCCCTCACAGTCTTCATGCCAGGGATCTGTCCATGGTGCTGAACTCCTGTCTGTGTTAAAAGGAAACCTGGAGGATTATGCAGATATGGAAGTATCACAAATGCTCTGTTCTCTCATAAAATACCAAAGAGCTTAAAAATGTCCTGGTTCATTTCCTTTTCTATAGGCTGTTTTATTCTGTTTATCAGAGGTGTCAAACATACAGCCTGGGGGCCAGAACCGGCCCAATCCGGCCACTCAATGACTTTGCACTCCTAATTTTGATGCACTTTGGGGAGACTTAGACGTGCAAGGTTTCAGGATCAAGTTAAACTATGCAAGTACTTTATGTAAAATGTGGCTTCGGAAGCCTTTTCACCCCGACCAGAATACATTTCTCTGATACAACTATTGCGGTCAAATCTAAAGATACTGAACATTGTGCAAAATATTGTCAGCTAACAACTTCAGTATGAAACAATCTGTAACAGACATCTATCTTAAAACAATACTGGTGCAACCCAATTGCTATTGCAGTGCTAAAATTTTAGATTTGTAAATAGTTTTTAAGGCAGGGGATGGGATGAAATGGACCTCCACTTGTAGAATGCTTTTCTATGTTCAAGTGCTTTTCCACTACAAGTCAAATTCACCAGTTCACACACACATTCATACACTGGTGGCCAGGCTACTGTACAAAGTACTACTTAGTTTGAAACACTCACATGCACTCCAAACACTGATGGAACAGCCAACAGGAGCAATTTGGGGTTCAGTATCTTGCTCAAGGATACTTTGACATGTTGACTGGAGGAGCTGGGGATCAAACCACCAGCCTTGTGATTGATAGCAGACCCACAGTACCTCCTGAGTCACAGCTGCCCGGTATAACTTAACCTGCTTCAATAATAGCTTCCACTTAAGTTTGATGATGCTCACATAACTACAAAGGAGTGGAAATGTATGGAAAAATGACGTGAGGACAGTGAGACATTTTTAGCATTTTTGAATATTGGACGGATGTGCTTCGCAGTGAGTAGAAGACTGAACGTGGACAAAACAAGACATGTTGTTGAAATTGCGCTTATTTTTCTTAAGATATTTAACCTTTTAACACCTGGGCAAGCACCTGGCTTGACTTCTTTCAAAACCATGAGAGCAAGGCGATGAGCAACTAGAAATGACCCAAAAAATGACCAAGAAAATTAGTAAAAACGTACCAAAATAATTACTTCACAATTTGTAAAAAGCACCCAAAACCCTCAAATAAACACACAAAAGAAATTGTAAAGTAAAAAAAAAATTATGGAAATGAACTGAAAAAAAGTGCTTAAAATTTTAAATATATAATTATGTTAATTAATCTAGTTTAGTTTAAGAGATTTTTCATTAGCTTTACAAAAATAATTTTCCAAACGACTAATTTCTTGAAATTTGTGGGACTTTTCTTGCCAATTTGCTTATTGCATTTTTTACATGTTTATTTCCAAAAAAATCCAACAAATGTGCTTAGATTTCAAAGGGTTAAGGATGTTCATCATCTGTTTTGTAATTTGAAAAACAAAAATTGAAATTAAAAATAATGGAGGTGTTGTTATTCATAGGTCATTATGCACTGATTTTACTGAACTGGCTCACTGGAGATAGGACTGGGCTGTATGTGGCCCATGAACTGAAATAAATTTGACATCCCTGCTGTAAATCATACAACTGAGCACAGACTTATGTTCGTGTGCAGTGAGCTAGCATGCTTCCTTTATACATTACCATTTAGATTTACATATACTGCTGCAGCTCATAATACTAACAATGTCCTTATACTGGGCTATAACAAACAACAGTAACTACATACTTTAGATTTCTATACATACCATATAAAACGGAGAGATGAAATGGCCCCCTGATGTGGCCAAAACAGCTAATGATCCAGAGCCTGTATGATAGCGGAGGAAAAATCACTGCTCTTCCGCTCTTTCTGTACACCATCGACTTCTTCTGCAGGTAGCCTCCTGCAGCTAGTGATGGTGAGTGTTCTTGCTGTTACATAATCATAATCGAAAAAGTGTGTTTACAAAGTGCTACAAGAAAAAAAACCTAATAAATGCATAATGAGAAGAATAAAGTGGCCAGAAAAAATACCAAAAAGAACAAAAAATAGATGAAGATAAAATAGATATAAGGCATGATAAAATGAGATGAAATTTGTCAGGATTAAAACAGCTGCATCAAAGCAAAGTTTAGCATATCTAAGTCTTGCAGGCAGGGTGTTGAAGAAGTGCTTTGGGACCTTCAGTGTTAAGTCTCTAGACTCAAGTCACTGCCTGGGGTTCTCAACCTGATCTCTGACTTATGGGGACCCGAAAAGGTCTTCATAAATCTGGGCATCAGACCAAGTTTAAACATGATAAGCGCTCACAACCACTGGCCAGTTGCTATATCTGGAGCTACACCAACTCTCTCACTTTGGCACAAATTCAAATCCGAGCTGACGCATTGAGGAATAGCTCACGGTGTGAGGGTGACTTTTGACTGAGGCGAGACTAGAGGGAGATGAGAAGAAAAGCATCAATGACCTGCTCCTGCTCTGTGAAGAATAAAACATGGACAGACCACTGAGGCCTGAGGAATTCTGGAGGTAGTACCGGAAAAAAAGGTTTACTTACAATTGTGGGATGGAAAATGATCCGATTCGTATAAAACCTTTATACGCAAGGCAGTTCCTAAAAGCCCTGTGCACCCAGAGGGATGTTTTCAGGTATTTTAATTGATGATGAGACAATTTTCAGGTCTGTATGGATGCACATATTAGAGTTTAAAAAGTGTTGCTTCTGATTTTATTTTTAAAAATTTAAATATTTACATACTAGTGCTAATTGATAACTATTACTGTATCTCAATTTTTATATACTTGTGCTTGTAATTATTTCTGCTTGCAATAATTCTCTATGCTGGCATCAGTGGAACCTGAATTTCCACCCTGGGGATCAACAAACTATTTCTGATTCTGATGTTTATAGATTAAATCCTATCCAGACGACTACCTTAGAAGAGACGACAACCGGAGAAGAGGTCTAATCATCAAAATAAAAAATAGACAGGCATTTGCTTTTCCGGTATTTAAAAGCAGAAAACATGCAGACAAAAAAAAAAAGGACTGGGCCCAAAGTATAGCCATGAGGGACTCCACAGGCTCCGGTTTCCCTGATAAATAAGTGTCTCTCTGATATCTGCTTTTCTAAATCATGGCTTGATCATCCCAAAAAGATTTGTCTTAATTCATAATAATAGCAGTCACTGTTGCCGCTTCAACTACTTTAACTAGTTCAAATGGATTGATAAACTGGACATAAAGCAATACAGGGTAGGGCAATAAACTGTAAAACTTTAAGCTTGATACAAGTTTGACCCACTCATATAAAAATTTTAATGATAATGATATATTCCATGGATAAATGTAATAATTTTTGTCTATTTGTAGAGTCTGATCTTGTTACTATAGATTTGTGGGCAACTGTAGACAAGTTATGGAAACAAACTAGGATCAAAAATAACATTGAGACTAGTTTAGTCCAGCTGCGTTCTCCCCTGCTAACACAAAAGGTGGCTTTTGGCGGCCGGATCTTATGGCAAAAGTGCCGTCAAAGTGGTGGTATTGGACGACTTCAGAATGAGAATAGGCTGGTCAGATACACTGATACACAGCTACAATAGTTTTGACCCTAACTATAAGTAACTTGAAAGCCTTGAAGCTGAATCCCTTTGGATATGTTCTTAGTTAAAATCGACGTATGTAGACACTCTAAATTACAATTTAATGTCAAGGATTTTTCTATCTAGCCAACACAGCAGAGTCGGCTTACATTGGTATTTTTTCCACGTCAAACACACATGAACAAGATGGAACTGTTGTTTTTTTAGTCTGAATTAATGTCACATATGCCAACTATTTCACAAGATCAGCAGCTCTCTCTAATGAGCAATAGCAGAGAGAGGCAGACAGTGAAGAGGAGGAGAGAGACACATCGCTCCATCTCTAGAGGAAAAAGCGTGTTACATGCACACAAACATTCATGACCCTGATGGTCGACCTTCACCACCCAGACAAAAATGCATGTGCACACCATGACAAACTAGAACATTTCGTCCACAAATGATAATCACTGAAATCAAAGACAATAATGCCTCCAGCAAGCTCGCTTTCCCACACAAGGTTTTCTACCCTCCTTTCCTCTGTACTAAAAGGCATAATAAATGAATTATTAGCCTTTGATAACATCTTCAAACTGAATTCAGCACAAGCTTGTGGTTTACTTTAATAACAACCCAGCTACTTGTTCTGTAATCATGAGACGAATATCCAGATGCCAAAACAACTGTTGTGATATTTACAATGTATTGTACTGTACAAGGCATCAGGCAAGAAATGTATAAATCATGTATGAAGTACATTCCTGCTTTATGTAGAGCCGCTTTGGGACCAGGCTGAGTCATCATCATGCACAGCAGTTGTGACGTATCGCTGTGAGTGTGCTTGAACATCTAACATTTTGACCAACAGGAGTTTCTCAACAGTTACACTTTACTGTGCATATGTGGTTTTCTCTCAGTATCTTCTTTTGCTCTCCAGCACAGTATTTCTATTTTTACTGTTTTGGTTCACTCTCACAGTATTGTTTTGGGCCACAACAGGCAACTATTTTCAGCAAAAAAAGATGAAAAAGCCCACTGTACACTATATCTACTCAACACTAAACTGCTGACAGACACAGAAAGCGACTAGCTGGCAGACAAAATGGAGCATTTAGCAGCAAAAGAGACAAAAAATTCCTGTAGGAATTGGTAGAGGCCAAAAACGGAGCTAAAAGAGAGTGACTATTGGAGTTAAATTCACCAAATAATTAGAAACACAACTCAAATGAATATTACTGTTTCTTGTAAATGATGGATGTCTTCTCCACATGCAACGTGCTCGGGCGGTGTCACTTGAGTACGCAGCTGGATGGAACTGGTTGCATGCGCATGAAACGCTGAAGGACTGCGTCAGATATTAACGCTTCCAGTAACCACCTAATATAAGGAGCACAAGTGTACTTATAGGGCAGGTGAGTGGGGAGGTGGATGGATCCCACAAACAACTGTCTTTCGTGCGGGAGTCCGGAGTTTGCTTCCTGTGTGTTTTTTTTTCTACATCTTACCATGTGCCTCTTTTGCCATCCAAATATGTTCACATCTGGCTAGAACAAAAACAAGGTCGATAAGACCAAAATACCAACTTTGAAGCCTTAAAACGACAGTCCACAAACCAGTTAGTCATGTCACAGTAGCTATGTCCATTATTTACACAAGCTATTGTGTGAACACAACATTGAAATATCATCACCCAATATGCTCTCATGCCAGTTCGTCACACGTTGCCGCTCTGTCGGTGACCTTTTTCGCCTGCTTAGCTCTGGGATGCTGATGCGATGATGTCAACAAATGAGTATAGTGGGATGAAGCAGCACGGTCCTTATATTTACACAACAGCACCGACTGTCACTGTCTGGAAACTGAGGACACAATATGCAGAAAGCTTGTCACTTAACAGCCCCGGCCTTAAACTCTGGGCCGTACTAAAATGTAAAGGGGTGAGATGCAACAAAAAAAAATTCACCACTTGTACAGTTGTGTATGCTGAAATAAGCTATAGAGACCAAAACTGTTTTATGTATCCTACATGGCTGTAAACATGTTTATTTGTGCTGTAAAGCTGGGATTTTAACATGGTGGTCTATGGCATGGATGTATTAAGAAGATCTGGATACAGCATTCATATGAGAGCTGCTCAGTGGCGCATGAGGCAAAAAAAGCTCTATTTTTGCGGTATGAAAGTACCCAAATCTCCCGCGTTACCAGGCCCATGAGGCTTGTGTGATAGAGACTTATGGCGGCTGAGCACAGCCGAGTGTGCCTGAGCGAGTAACTTCCCCCAGCTGAGCGACTGACTTCCAGCTTACACTTTGCTAGCTTGAATGGCAGTCCAAACAAATTTATTTTGCGGATATTTTAGACTTTCCAAATGTTATCAAACTGGATGGCTTGGCTGGAAAAAGTCTTTCTGGGCCCCATGGCATCACGTAACGTTTAGCCACGATGTAAAATTTTCTTCAGAGCCTAGTGCATTTCCTGGAAGCTTATATGTAAGTCTATGGGGAAAACATCTCTTTGGGAAATATGGCATCATGTGACACAGCCTGGTGCACTTCCTGGGGGCGTGGCTACAGTTGATCATGTTACACGGTAGAAATGATGAGTCTACTTTTCTCTAAAATCAAGTCCTAATTGTTTTAACAATTATAAGGAATTTTGAGGGATAAATCTGCCCTTTATTCAGTGTAAACTACACATGTGCTGTGCAAAAAAGAAAGCTTGACAGATGTACAGTAGCAGCAGTAAAGGGGACGGATCTTAGAAAATGGTCTATCTTTTTCTCTTGATCTTTGGTTTCACCCTATTTTCTCCTTGGTTTATTTTGTAGAAAAGAACGATCATCTCTCCTAACACACACACACACACACACACACTCACTCCAGCACACGCAGTCATTCATTTTTCAAGAAACGTGGACTCTTCAGTTGCCGAGCTTTTACTGTCCAGCACTCTTGCTCGATCAGTGGCCTCGCGGCTCGTCTGCCTGCCCCGATGGTGGGAGGTTTGGAGTGGAGTTTGATCTGTAGCTGACTCCTCTCTGCATGACTCTAACTGCAGTCCTGTACAAAGGAGCTCACTAAGCCTCCACTCACCACAGATACAGCACACGAGCCACTAACCTATTAGCCTTCAGTTTGAACAAGGCTTACACTTAAACCACAGATAGATGACACTCTGCCACCATATGTGTGTGCACTGCAAATATCCATTATCTCCTCTGATGTCCCCATTGTGGCGTTTAATCGCAGTGGCTCTGCATCCGCAAACTGTCATGTTTCTCTGCGAGGTGCGGTGTGCATCTGTGTGTGAACATCGTTTTTAAAGGGAAATCTGGTCGTTACAAAAGCTGAGAAATAAAGCATGTCAAAGAAGAGAGGCATTCAGGACAGCAAGTACAAAATACAGCCTGTGAGAGGCAATTGTTCTTCTTGTTTTTTGTTTTTTGTACTTGCTTTTTTTCTAAGGGCTTTGAATCTTCTCTCACTGTGAAGCTCAATAAGCTGCAGATTGTTCTAAAGATTTTTTCATGACTAAGGTGTAGAATAAGAAAAGGCTGTTTTACAAATCACTGTTACCTGAAGCAGCAACCATGAAGTCAAATGAGACTAATAATACTGTAGACGCTGCTTTCGGGGGAAGCAGGATGCTTCATTGACAGAGGTAAAGTTCGTCCAATAAGCTCTCTAAAATTAAATACATTAATCTCTGCAGGCTAATGATGATGATGACATATGTAAAGTGTATAAAGGTATGAATTCGGATGGCAAGTGGCTTATAATTCATACAGTGGAGAAACTTTTGGCCATTTTTTTCTTAAAAAAAAAAAGCTTGGTGACTTAACTTTAAATATTTATCATAGTGTTTTTTTTTGTTGAAATTTTTGGTGATCCCCCCCTAACTTTCTTTCAGCCTTTTTTTCTTTTAAATTTTGTGGTGATTTTTTTTCATTTCAATATTTTTGATGATTTTTTTTACTTGAATATTTTTGGTGATATTTTCTTTTCCTTGAACATTTCTGGCCAATTTTTTTCCCTTTAATTGTTTTTTGTTGATTTTTCTTCTCTTCAAAATGTTTTTTCTTTGGAAGGCATGTTTTCTTAAAAAAATCACCAAAAATTACAACATTAATCAAAGGCAGAAACTGTAACAACAGAAATAATTGTAGATTTTATAAATTTCTCACAGTCCTTGAACACATTAAGTGTTATTATACAGGTTTGTGAAACAAATTCCATTACCTTTCAAAAACTTTCAAGGAAAATTTAGTTTTCCAAAACTTTCCTAGGCCTACAACTTGCTATTTGAAAATTCAATTATGTGAAATCCATGAATTTCCAGGTTTCTAATAACCATAGCAAGCCTGATTCATGTATGCTAACGGTTCCCCCAACAGAGATGTGACTGCTCACATTATCTGATGAATGTGTGTGTTGTTCCAACTACTGTAAGCCCAGACAATACATTTCAACAAGCCTGCTGCCAGCGGGCACCACCTGCTACGGAGTTATCAATAATCCATGAGGGTCCTAATAATGCTGCATCATGGTTTACCACCTCCACACTGAAGGTCGCATGTTTTCTCTCTCTCTCACACACACACACACACACACACACACACACACACACATACACTGACACACAAAAAGATGTTGATTGATCCTAATTGTACTGATTTTACCTCAAATCCCAGCTGCCTGACTCACTGAGGAGGCCATTAGAGGGTCAAAGTGATTACACTATCAAGGACATCTATTAGAATCCAATTTGGCCAGGTTGGGCCCTCAAACAGGCCCGGCTAACCTCCTTAATGGACATTCATTTATCTCCTGTTGTTTGGGAGCTGTTGCGTGCGAGGTCCGCAGCTTTGGTGCTAAGCAGGATGGATGTGATATTTAGATCAATAGGTCCGGCTTATGGGGAAAAATGTGATGGTATACGGATGATAAGAGGGTGATATTTCATTGTAAATGTCAGTGTAATGTAACCATCAGTGCCCAGGGTGGGGGACTGCGCGTAAACACTGTATAAGGTTGTATACTGTATACCCAGCGACCTATAGAGCACGACGCATGAAGGCACTTCGTCTATCGCTCCCTCTCACACTGCTGAGAATCTATTTGAATAATGAGGAGAAGCACCTGTCAGGCTTGGTTATCTTGACACATGGACTGTAGTCCCAACACCTACATGCATCTGAAGGGAGAAAGAGAGACAAAGAGACGGAGAGCGCACTCACTGCACTGCAGGGTGCCTGTTTTTTTTTTGTTTTTTTTTAACCATATACCTCGGAGCTTGAATAGACAATCGCCAGAGAGGTGCCTGCGCAGGTAATACTGCATCAATCACCGGCTACGCCATGAGAAACTGCTGCTGAGGGATGAGATCCATCACTCACACAAGACTGCAGGTTTAAAATATGCCATTTGAAGAACACAGAACCGAGTATTTCCTCTTTGGCGAGTGCTTTTATTCGAAAGCACTTGGTTGCAGCGTGAGTTTATTTATGGGGTTTTGAGTAGTACTTGTGTAGCATGGATGATCCCAGTGCACATTGAACTGAGAATTGCAACTGTTATGTCACAGTCCACCCACTGGGCTCGATAGGTCTCCCTCTCACTCTCTCTGTACATTATTTACCTCTGTCACAACTATTCTGAGAGACTGTCATGTCAGTTAGCCAGCTGTGAAAGCACATGCATGCCCATTAACCTCAGACCCAATCCCACTACAACTTTTTGTGCCGTGTTTCAGATAATAAACGACTGTCTGTGCAGTGAGTAGAAAAATTTAATGAAAAAAATTCAGCGTAGTGGGCTTCACTAATAATCTGTCATGATAAAATACATGTACTTTGCAACCTCGTCATCATCGTCGTTATCTTTCTAAAGGAGCTGTATGTGACATTCAGAGCGTTAAAATAGAAGCAAACATCTATTTGTAAAGATGCAGTGGAGGAATGGCGTCCTGAGCACAAAGTGATCTCACGCTCCCTTTGTGTGTGTAATAATTCAGTTTCTTATCGTGTCAGCAGGTCAAACAGCATGTTTATGTTCTTACATGTAAGACTAGTTGGTACAACTGGTTCCAGCAGACTCAAGTGCTCGAGACTCGAGTGGACTCGAGTCATAAATTTGATGACTTAAAACTAGACTTGGCAAAATCAAAAGAACTTGTAGCCTGATACGTTCCACGAAGCCAATTTTAGGACAAGTTATAGATATTTGTACAAAATCTGTTTTGATAGACTGCTTGTTAACAGTGCCATATGCTACAAAATAGGATATGGAATATTATATAAATAGAATAGAATAGGAAATTACTGTGTTCAGAATTTAAAACTCGAGTCAGACCTACAGTATGGACCACTTTTCTTCTTTTCTTAATCATATCCACCACAAATTTCAGTAGCACCGATAAACAAAAAGAAAGGTTTGGGTGACTCAGGCCATATGCTGCAATGATCTTAGCTTGTGTTTTTGTATCAGCTGCCTTGAATCCTTTCCACAACACTTGTTATGTGTCTCTCTGCTCTCCCCTGAATCATCTCCAACAATAAAGCTGCAATGCCAACAATCCTCTAAAAAGAGTCAGAACAAGGAGATAAACCAAATCCAAAGTGAGGCCTATTATTTAAATCAAAAGGCTTTACTTATTTATCCACGTATAAGATGACAGTAAATATATGACGCTCAGTCCTAATCCCAAACATGGTATTATTGTGATGTAGAAAACAAACATGCACATCTTGTAAATGCCAAAGGTCAACTGTTCATTTAGTCATGTCAAAGTGAGTGTTACAGGGAAAAAACAACTTGACTTTAAAGTGAAATATTGCTTTAAGAGCAGCATCTGATGCCTTGCATCCAGACGGGCAAAGGTCTTGGCAATATACCCCCGCCACCTGGGCATCCGGACACCCTGACACCTGGCAGGGCCGACTGTGTGATACCTAAGTGTTTCAGACTAAGGCCAGATGGTTGCGTGAAGAGAGATACACAAACCCGTACTCGCAGACACATGCACTTTGGCATACAGTTGCCTCGCACAAATAATTCATGTGAGCCAGATGCACTGCAGAACTACAGTCTTAAACACATGCAGACAAACGGATACTGCTCACCTGCCCTGCATGCGCTCAGGGTTGTCAGCGGGAAATTTAATGTGTGGGGAAAGATAATGTATCTTTCAGAAACTATAAAGCAGTGATACCCAACTTACGGCCTGCGGGCAAAATCTGGCCCCCAATAGGGTGCCTTGTTGCCCCCAAACAATTTTCTAATTCACAATAAAAATAAATTGATTCACAGTAGAAATTGGTTTTGTACTTTTAGTATACATAAGGTGCCAGAGTGCATAAAACAGTATTATCCGAAAAAAGTGCCAGTGAAGGATCCCCTATTTCCCCTAGCTAAGCCTCTAATGTCCTAAAATTCTAGAAATATCCTAAAATCCTAAAAACATCTCAACATCCTAGCAATGTCCTAAAAATAAAAAAAAATCCTAAAATACTAGAAATGATCCTAAATCCTGGAAACGTCCTAAAAATTAGACATTTCTAATAGGTTGCCTAAAATCCTAGAAAATGGCCTAAAATCTGGGAAATGTCAAATATCCTAGCAAATGTCCTAAAATTCAAGACATTTCCTAAAATCCTAGAAATCTCCTAATATCCAAGAAATTTGTAAAATCCTAGAAATGTCCTAAAATCTGAGAAATGTCATAAATCCTGAGAATTGTCCAAAATCCTAGAACCATGTATGGGGCTGGCCCCTGCCATTCTGGACCTCAAGCAAAGCGAGCCAAGTATCCCCGGTAAAAAGGTTTCATGAGAAACTGAGTTTTCATATTTACTAGCTCCACATTTATGTCACTGTCCACAAAATATATAGTGAGCCTCCTAACTACACTATAAATATGAAATAGTCTGTACTGTGCCGAGGTTCAAGCCCAGAGAAGGTTACAGCGTATGAGATCAACTCAGATATGGCTCCCCATTCCTCCGCCCACCTCCTCGTAGCTTGTAGAAAGAAAGATCCTGAAAGTTTCAGTGTGGGAACAGAGACAGAGGCCAGGCTCCAGATTTTGAATAAGGCGGATGACAAAGAGGGAAAAAAGAGCGAAAGAGACAGACTCAGAGAGATACAATGAAGCCCTCTGCCCCTCAAAGACGACTTCAGAGGCAGCGGGTGAAACAAAAGCAAAGCCGCAGAGGGACAAACAAAGTGATGAAAGCTGGGAGAGTTCTCGAAAAAAAGAGATGACACATTTCTTTCATTTGCAGAGAGAACGCCTGCTTATCAAAGCGACGTACAATACGAGTTTTTTTTTCTTTTGTTCTTCCTGCAATTGTGCTGGAAATCATATGGCACATAAATCATGTGGACATTTCTTTATTTTCGCCACGTGCGTGCCGCTGCCATATGCTTTCAAGAGGGAGACCATTTGTTTTTCAAGGGGCCCTTGGAAAAGAGCTTTGATGCCGTCCGAGAGAATGAAAAAACACAAAGAGAACGGGCACATTTCACTGAGGCTGCCCCCTTTGGATGATAAAGCTAGTGTGTATTATAGAAGGGGTGATACTTCCTTATATCAAAGGCCGGGGAATGACTGTTGGAGGATTCCCACTGCTCCCAGTCCTAAACAAAGGTGTAGCCACCAGTAAAACCAGCTCTGCTCTCTCTGTGTCTCGCTAAGATCAGTTCATTCATATTCCCTCGCTTCCATCTTCAAGGCAATCACTCATGTCTGAGTCGTAATGGAAGGTACAGCAGTCACTTCGACCAGCGAGAGGGAGCTCCTATTATTCCCTCATTGCGCTGACGGATGATTCCTGGATACGATAGCAAGAGACGGAGGGAGAGAGACGTAATGTCGGGAGAGAGAAAGAGATAGAATATAAGGGAGAAGGGTAATGTTCGGGCCGCTAATGTTTGCTTTCAGATTTGAAATAAAGCTGCTGCGGGGAGATAGGAGACAGATCAATCAATGCAAAGAGAACGGGGTTAGCATTTTGGGTCTAAGCAGGTGATTTGTCTACAGGCTGAAATGGAATTGGACATTCACACAAGGACTGGATATGAATATGGAACCAGGCTGCGACTTTGAAAATGGAACAGTTGAGAATGAAGCGCTTCAGTAAGCCACAGAGACTGCAGCGGGAACCAGAGATGTAGTCTGCCAGGCAGACATTTTTCATAGCCCGAGTATAAATTCCCCAACAAGGGCTCAGGTTCACCTCCTCTGGTATTTTATGTGCTGTGATCTCTCTTCCTCCGTAACACTTGCTGACTTCTCAGCATTTAAATGAAGACACAAAGCAGGGAGGGTTTATTTAATCCTGTATCTTGAGAAAAATAATATGTTTATGTATTTGTAAACTTTGGATTTTGTATTCTGTCTCAGTACATTACTCAGATGCCCCATCCGCCTAATGTTGAAAAAGTTTGTCCTCTACTTTTTATTCAAAATGAAACTTTTTAGAGGCGTAGTCGAAAGAAATACAAACGTCTTTAATCAAAGACCCGAGTTGGTTTGCAAAGCAACAGAAGCTTGCCACATCAGACAGACTATGATATAACTGCTCATAAAGACCGAACCTTTTTCACACACCAATCTCAACAGATATTTCAAAAATGTATTAAAGAGTTCAGCTTAAGTTGCAGTTTTGTTTCCGTGAACATTGTTTTTGAGCTTAAATATTTGTACACCATCACGAGAGAATGTACTGCTTGAACAGCATTGGCAATAAACCTTCATACAACTACAACAAAGAAACGGACCTGACAAAATACAAATATAGAGAAAAAGAAAGTTTTAACATTGAGACATTCAGGGTGAAAGTAGACAGGTTTCCATTAACCTTGAAAAAATAAGCAAATTGAAATTGCAATGTAAAATACACCTAATGAAAATAATTTCGAAAAAAACACCCATTCATTGCAAAAAGCTATGAGGTGGTGTTTCAAGATATATGAAAAAGCCTGCAATGGAAACACTTTCTTCACTTTTATAAGTATGATGTTCGTCTCAGCCACTGAACTCTGCACAGGTAGCTGCTTTATAAATAGCCGTAGCTACGTGCTTGCAGACACTACAAGAGGTGTTATTGTATCACATAACTCTTTGAAAATTGAATTTTCTTTTATTTTTTACTACTTTCTTGGTATTTTGGGGGTCATTTCTCCTTTCCTTGCTCATTCTCTTTTCCCCATGTTTTTGAAAGAAATCAAGCCAATTTGCCGAAGTTTCAAAGGGTTGAAAACCATGAAAATACAGTCAAATTGTCTTGCTTTAAATATATGAAAAATCAAGTATGTTCAAAACTTCAAACTATGAACACTTCTCAACACGCACAAACTTTAAGAGTTCTCTAACCTTCTAATATCATTTACTCAGTTACATCCCTCTATCTGAGCTTGTGCCAGTGAGCACACGTGAGCGACTTTGGCCTCATGTGCACTAAAATGTGTAGATGTGAATAACACTGAAGTTTGCAGTCATTAGTAAATGTCAAAAGCACAAGCGTGGTTCAGTTAAAAACTGAGGTGCAATTTAGTGCAGCCGGTTTGTTGTTGAATAACACCTATCCAGCCCTAAATCAAGCCGTGCCCTATGAATCAGCTGTGCCCTTGTGATTCATTGCAGCTGATTTGGATCTGAAATGTCCTTCCCTCCCACTTACGCTATCTGATTGGCTTCCTGATGTAGCTTCCTCCCATTTCCTTCCATTTGTCTAATGAAGAGATTATTGATTACTCATGCGGACAGATGGAAAGACAGATGGACACAGAAATTGTGACAAAGAGGGAAATAAACATACAAACTGAAAAACAGAAGGCAGCCGGTATGAGCCACTGTGTGTGAGCGATTACAAAAAAAAGGGAAATCAAAAGGGAAATTATCTTTATATATACACCTAAGATTTCTCCTTTAAGTTTTATTACATGATAAAATGTATCACCCATTCTCACTCACAATACAGCATGAAAATTAATGAGTAAATCTGTAAAAGAGATGAGTGTACAACCTTGCTGTTGGGTGTACATCCACTGCCATGATTAAAATTTGGAAACAAAGCTGACAAATAGAAACATCTTCAAAGAAAAAAACTTCAAATACACAGAACTTCTTTCTCTTTTATGTTGTGGTACATTGAAAAGTTTTTATTTCAGTCAGTCTGTTTGCAGTTTTGGTCCAGACTGAAAAAATTTAACAAGCACTGGATGGATTATGAAGTTTGGTACAGCTATCTTTGCTACCTAGGGGATGAATCCTAATGATTTTTCCACTGGTGGTGCGGTTCTCAAAATGTGCGGCGGGCCACAGTGGGGGAGCGCAGACTGCAGGTGAGGCAGCCTGTTCTCATTCCAAACTCTTCAAATATGTTCGCTCTGTTAGTGATTTTGCCGTACAAGCATAACGCCAAAAGCTACCTTCCACGCCCACCGCAACTAGACAGAACAGTGGCGTTGTTATGGGACGGCGTCTGGTAAAAACTGCTGCTGACGACTTAACATAAGGAGCACGAGTGCACTTACAAGGCAGGACGGCGGAAGATTCCTGCAGCTTAAGTCAAGTTACATTTTGGACTTTTTAAGACTTTTTGAATCTCACTTGGAGTTTAATTTAAGACCAAAAATGATACCAATTGCTAATCGAAAATTTAGCCTCAATTTCTTTTGTAACAAAAAACAAGACTTTTTTGGTGACGTGAGAGGAATTTGGTAGATTTTAGATGTGATATATTTAAATCTTAGATGTAGCAGGATTTAGGGTCAACTTTAATTTCATTTCTTCTTAAACCACGTTTAAGAGAAACTGACAAATACATCTACTTTGTACCATAAAATAATAAGAATTATAATGATAAAAAATAAAATAAAATATGTTACGAGCTATTTTTAAATTTTATGATGCAACTTCAGAAAAAAATATTTGAAGACATTTTAACACCAAGGCCTTATTTTTATATTAATCTATTCAATTAATCTAAAATATTAGATTAATTGAACTGTATTAGGATGAGAGGATGAGAGCAGAGCGTACACCCCTAGAAACACCTGCTTAGAACCGGCAAAGATTGAGAGCGGAGCGGACAACGACGGACACACCGGCGGAGGATGAGAGCGGAGCGGACACACGCGGAGACACCGGCGGAAAAGGACAGCAGTGTGGATACACCGGTGGAGACACCTGCGGTGAGACCGGTGGAGACACCAGCAGACACCAGCAGAGGAAAAGTAAGTTGTCAGTCATTGTCATCAAACCCACCCGATATTAGATAGATGGTTGTGATTAACCAAACCCAGGCAAGATCAGCTGGAAATCTGTCTTCACGGGAAAAATGCATCTACCTGAACAAAACAAAAACTAAACTGGATTAGTCAGGCTCCTGGCTCCTCTTGACTTCTTAACCCTTGCTGCCCCTCAGGTCAAAACAACTCCAGCTGTGCAGACAAACTTTGTTCAGCAACACAGAACTTTATTTTAAATTCTATTGGAGATCTCAAGTTCCAAAGATACCAAATATGTCAACCTGAATTTTGGGAAACATCTGAAATATTTCCATTTGATAGAAGTATGAAAAAAACATGGACTGTTGGCTTTGAATACTTCACACACTGTAAACATCATATAGCTTCAGTGAAAAGTTGGAAAAAGCAGATACAGAATATATTTTTATGTAAAGCTGTCAGAATGTGAAAAAAGGGAGATTTTTTTCTAATTTAGGGCAAAAATAGATTTGTGTCTTGAGGGGTTACAGATTAATTCAGTTAAAATGAGATTGTTTTATTTTGTCTTTATCTCAAAGGACAGCAGGATACAAACATGAATATGTCCTCGAGATTTGGTTTCTGTTCTAAAAATACCATTTGAATGTTAAAACTAAATTTATTTCATTACATTCATGTGATGTTCTCCGGGTTGCCCTCTGAGTTACTTCTATCAGATGAGTACCCCCACCCCCCCCCCACACACACCAAACCCCCCACTTCCTCACTCTCCTTCCTCTGTAGTCAAACCCCTCTAAGACAGGGCTGTAAGGGAGCTGATCTCCTTTGATTCTCTCGGACTAGGAGGAGACAGACAGAGAGGGGGAGACTGTGAGAGAGGGAAAAGGAGGATTCGCGGTCCTCTCATCCTGCTGCTGTAGCACACTTGTTTCCCTCAGAACTTCTGTATTCTTCCCAGGGCCGGAGAGATGTGGTGAACGCGAAGGAGGGAGGGAGGGAGAAAGGTGTAAGGAGAGGCAAGAATAGGCTCTGCATACAGACAAAGATTTAGTGGAGAAAGACAGGGACTCGCAGAGGGAAAACGGGGAGAGAGAGAAAGGGTAGAAAAGTCAGGGATTAGACACAAAAAGAGATTTGAGCGGCCTCCGTTGAGTCGCTGCCATACTGTCTAAGTTGTTGCTTTTAATAGAATTAAATAGACCTCTGGTTCTGAGTCACGTGCACCGAACGCATCTCAATGTATAGCAGGAAAAGGCTATTATCCACACTGTACAATTTCCAATACATTACTGGCTACTAGCTGCATTACTTTCACAATAAGTTAATGTATCATTTTTAAAGTAATATTACAGTTATATCCTGTAAAAATCCTGAATGAATAATTTTATTTTAGTTAGATGCATCATGAGATACAGATTATTTCACACATTTTCTTTCAATCAATAACTGAAAAAGGAATAGGCTGAGGAACAAGGCTTATTTATACCTATCCTAAATCAACTAAAGGATTACCCAGAATAACAGAGACACCAAATAAACAAAAGAAACAAAGAATAAAAAAAACAGTGTACAAAGATTTTGTGATTATTTCCAGGATTTTATGAGATGTGACTGTAATATTTTACCAGAAGTTGCTGTAAAAATCAAAATGATGAAAACAATATGATCAATGATGAAAATGATGATCAATGATAAAGTGATACAGCTACAAAGACACTGATTATTTCCAGGGTTTTTACAGGATATATCTGTAATATTATGCAATAAATTACTGTAAACAAAATAAAGTGATATAGACACAAATATACTGTTACTGTTTCCAAAGTTTTGCAGGATGTAACAGTAATATTTTATGATAAATTACTGTAAAAATGATAAAGTGATAAAGACAAAAAGATACTGTGACTATTTTCCGGGTTTTACAGAATGTAACAGTAATTTTTTATGATAAATTACTGTAAAAATGATAAAGGGATATAGCTACAAAGATACTGTGACTGTTTCCAGGGTTTTACAGAATGTAACTTATATTTTACGATAAATTACTGTAAAATTATTAAGTGATCTAGAGACAAAGAAACTGATTATTTCAAGGGTTTTACAGGATGTATCTAATATTTCACAAAAAATATTGTTACTATCTATATCAAATTATACCTTGATATAGATAGTAAAATGTTTGACTGTACATTTACAATAAATTATTGGCTACTACTTAACCTGCTTTCACAATAAGAAACGGTATCATTTTATAGTAATTTATTGTGAAATATTACAGTTACATCCCGCAAAATCCTGTAAATAATTACCAGTGCAGCTGCTCTTTATTCTAATTACAAGCCGGCAACCACTCCCTCTGTATATAATGTACTTCAGCACCTTTTGTTTTTGGCTGCACCCAGAGACAGGAAGTGAGAGGGGGGAAGAGATAGCCAGAGACTTCTGCTTCTTAACTGCAGCTTCTAATTGATTTGGTTGCTTAATCCCTCCCGGATTGAGTTAGGGAGAGAGTGCAGGGTGATTGAGGCATTTGAATTCCCCTTTCACGAGACGCGGCGAAAGCATGGAGGTCATTTAAACTGAACGTGGATCGCAGCTCAGTGTTTATTCCGAGGATTTGGCTCCGGCTGACAGCCAGGACTCTCAGTCTGTTAGGGACAGATCATCAGCGAGGCCATCGATTCCAGTCTGTTTGTTTGTGCACGCGTTGGCGCTCAGGCCGTGCCGCATCACTTGTGGGTTTTTGCAGCATATGCTCGAGTCGTGTGTGTGTGTGAGTGGGAGCATTTCTTGCGCATCTCCAAGTGGCCCAAAATATCCATCAAATTTCTGTTTTCACACTTCCTTCTCGCAACATGTTACTCCCCCTAACCCGTCCTTTTCCACGCGGCTTTAGATGAGCGGAGCAGCGAACTTCGCTGGCAGCGGAGGAGAATATCCACGCAAGAAGTGACTATGGGTCTCTTGACATTATGAGGTTAAGCACAAAAGAAACACATATTAAGGCTTAGCTCTGGACTAATATTGGAATGTGACCATGAAAGACATTTCTAATCTGCTCAGCCAAAATCACATTAACTCCCCTCATGTATTTTCTCCACACTAACAGAGCCGGGTCTGGGAACATTTTTAATAAGAAACTTTTACACTGAAGGAGAGAGAGAGGGGAAAAGTACAAGAAAATGCGTCTTTCTGTGACTAATCTACGTCGATTTTTGGAAGCGGGGTGACATTTTTTGGGGGGGCCGGAAACAAAGCCGTGCAGATTTCCCCCCACCATCATAAACACAGCGCAGATCTATCAGAGTCACTTTCTGCAGCGTGTCAGGGCAAAGAAAAACCAGCAGTCCATTCCAAACATGAAACAGCTCTCCGGGCAGGAATATAAGAAATGGCACCCTCCTGAAATGTGAAGCCATGCAGGACGCCACTAGAAGACAGATGATTGGCTGTCAGGATCTCTCTAAGACTTGCTGATCATCACACGGAGCACGCAGACTCTCTCTCGGGTCCCCTGGGGGGATTGTGAGAGCTCGGTCTACAAAGCGGGGGAAAGAGAGCGGAGCCGGAGTGAAGAGGAGGTCATTTGGAGCCTCTTTATTGAGGAGAGAGGTATGAAAATGAGGGCAGCACATATGACCAACCGCAACTTGCCACTACAAGCCTTTTCATGGCACGACTAATTACAGAGCATGCACTTTCTGCCCATATGTCACATTTCCATAAGTGGTGATCATTAGCTGTCACAGGGGTTTGATAAACATGCTCTTTGCAGTCACTAAAACATATGTTTCGGCTGCCATGGCCACATAATGGAGCGCAATAATGAGATATTTCCAGTGCTGCAGAGCCACTCTTAGCTACTGTTCAGGAGGAGAAAGCCAACACCAGGCTGCACAAGCTTTTACTGTGGAGGCACAAAATTATCTGATGCCTTCAAAATGCATCATCTTATCAGGCTGTGTGCTGCCTACAAAATGCTCTATTAATGTAGTGTTCATGTTACAGATGTTAGAGGTTAAAGGGGTTAGAGACGAGGTTTGGGTTGGAGTCTGACAATTCTAACTAAAGAGGCAAGATCTGCTGTTAAACCCACTGAAACCTGCTCAAATTGTCTTGATTTAGTTCAAAAACATGGGAAGAACGCAATGAGCAACTTAAGCTGAAACAACCCAGAAATTAGCAAGAAATTAGTATAAGCTTAAAAGAAAATGACCTGAAAATTTGCACCTTCCAAAAAAAAAAACCACACCAAAAAAAAGTAAGGAGTTAAAAAAAAACTTAGAAAATTACCTAAAAAGTTGCATGATTGTGCCACCAAAACCTGGTGCTTTTCAGCAAAACATCGATGTTTTAAGGTTTTTTTAAAGAGACATTTACAACACTTTCAGCTGTAAATCTATATCCAAAACTGGACGTTATTTTATCAGGGCATCAGTGGCTATGGACGTGCCACTAAAACCAAGTATTTTAAACCAAAACATGATCTTTTCCTAACCATAACCATGAGTTTTATCCACATTAACCACAGTGCTACCTATATCTAAAGGTTCAACATATCTGCTACATGAAACATGCAAATGTTAAATATCCACTGTTTGCATAGACTTTGGCTATGAACAGATGCAAACAGCATCCAGTTTTTTGCAGAAATATTCACCAGAGCAACTTCAGACTAACTCTCATTCGTGTGGGCCTCCTCCGCCTGCAGCATGCAGCACCGACTGATGCAATTCAGAGGGTATTTTCACTGTTAAAACCTTCTGTTCTGTTTCCAGGATTCATTTTCCCCTGGACCATCGACAGATTGTATCTAGACTCTTTTTTTTCAAGTTTGGTTGAAATACAGATCATGTTTTGTTTTTGTTTAATTTTATTTAAGTACATGACTAAAATTTCATGTTATATAGTTTGTCTAGAGATGAGTGTATGAGTTTCCAGTAAGCAGCAGTAAATCTAACACAGAATGCTTAGCTAATGTAATTAGTCTGTTGTTAAAATGGCATTATATTTGGAAACAAGTGACTTATGACTTGTTTGGAACTAGAAACTCAAAGTTAAGGACTCAAATTGCACAAATTGAAATTGCAAATATGAAATACGCCTAATGGAAACACATCAATTTAGGAAAAACTCACATTTTGTCACAAAACAGATTTTTCGCTCACATGAGGTGGTACTTCAGGTGATTTGAAAAAGCCATATTTCGGAACTGCAATGGAAAAACTTTTTAGTCTTTTCTAGGTCACATGATGCTATGGCTATGTGCTTGTCAGTAGGAACTGGCTCCCTCATGATGCAGCAGGAGCTACAAGAGCTGTTATTGCATCACATAACTGAGAAAGTTGAGCAGATTATCTGGAAATTTTGAATCCTCAATTCCTCTGTGAAATTGTGGACTATCACCTCCAAGAAATCCCTCATACATGGCCGCTCCCACGTATTAGGGGCTCGCCTTTCCATTATCGCTCCATAATACGCCTACGTGGCCTTGGATTGGAAATAATGACAGCTAGTGCAGTGGCTGCAAAAGAAATTTAAAAAGTCGCAGAACATCACTTAATGGAAATGCAATCATCTTGCAATTGTGTTTTATCGAAGTTTTGAAGATATCTCTTAAGTTTTGTACAAATCTGTAAAGGAAACCCGCCTAGTATCTGTAAAATTCCATGTTGGCCTGTACACTTGTGACATGTCCAAACACAAATATTTTTGCAAGAAAAACAAATACTTAGTATTCTAACCCCTCATCTATACCCAACCTCGGTCGCTCCAATAAAAAGGATTCACACATCGTTATCACCAGTTTTTCATTTTTATAGTGACAGTTGCAAATCACTTCTTTTGTGTACATATAGTTTGTCTTTTCTCCCCAGTCTGCAGGAGGGGAAATAAGCCATCTTTGCAGTGTTCTGTAAAACAGGACCCAGGGCTGGACTTGGCACACTGGGCACCATAGGTAAGCTTCCTCTTCATATACTGGTAGTGGTTTTTAATTAATAGAACATATGCACTGGGCAGCACTGGAGCAGTGCATACACCAAAAATACTGATGTGGAAAATTGGGTTGGAAAGTGATTTGTAGTGCTGGTTTCAGCCTTCGTGTAGCTTCACACTCTTTGCCAAATTTAATTCTGGTCACTTCTCCGCCCACGAAAAGTGACAAATTGAAATGCAGAATCCCTAAACAACAGAAGGGAAGGGGCCTTCTCTTCAGGCAGAGCTGGACGATACTTTTTATTTGCTGTTCTTTGGTTGTAAACAAAAACAACCCATTAAATACTGGTTACAATAAAAAAAATCACGATTTCTGGATATTCAATTTGACAAATTTTGCAAAGTCATCCAGTCCAAGGCACTTTTAAAGAAATACTACCACAAATGGCGATTTGCATATCAGTTATTCACCTTGTTTTACATCAAAGTGATGAAATGTTTTTCTCTCATACTTCCATTTTGAGCAAAGAACCCAAAAAGTGCACTCAATTTGTGCAGGATAACCAAATCTCTTTTATCAGTCTTATCATCAATACTTCACAAACACATGAATTTTTGCTTAAACCTTCTTATCTATGCTCTCTTCAAAGCCAGACTCCATTGACAAAAACAATAAATTTACCTTGCTGAACACGGGAGCTGCTGGTCTACTGCTGCCTCCATCAGTTAGTTTATGTTATTGTGTGACTTTGGGGTTTAAAAGGGTTAGTTTGAACTCACCACAGTCACACAATAGATAAATAAACAAAGTAACTCATTTAGGCAGCAAAAGACCAGCAGCTCGCATGTTCAATGGGGAAAAATTAGTTTTTGTCAATGGAGTCTGGCTTTGAAGAGAGCATTGATACATATTACTTTTGGTTGATTCTTTCTTTTATTTTCGTGTCATGCACACAACGTGCCCAATTTATAAGTCACCTAAATAACAGTTGCAGCAGTCAAATAATTCATTACATTTCATTTCATTACAAAGATTGCAGATTATTTACAGCTTGGTCTAGTTCAGTAATTTGTTTTGCTTACGCACTCCTATGACTTCAATTCAGCAAGAATTTTGCCCGTTTTGGGATTCCTCGTTCACCAGAGCCATGTGAGAAAAGATCATTTTTCTCCATGCATTCCTCGAAACATGAGGTGAGTAACTGATATAGAAATTATGCACTAATTTACTGATTGCACATTGCTATCATCCAATGTTTGCCTTGATGACTGCCATCGGCCTATCGCCAAAAAAGATAACATTCACAGATGTTTTTCTTTTGTGTCACATCAGTTTTGTTCAGGCTAAAAAGCAGAGTTTGAGGCTAACGGCGTCCCATTGTCCAGGGGACAATAGAGAGTGAGTCGGGGATAAACAGATCTTTCTGGGATAACGTTGGGACAAAAGGAAGCAGTAAACTCACTAGAGGACGCATCCTATTGTTTCTCTCATAACGCTAAAATGTGAACAACAAATCCATGTTTATATCATCAGGAAAAGAATGAGTTAAAGTCAGCTGTGAGCAGCCGTGGCCTGATTTAACAGCTTACAGAGGTCGCGTTGAGTTACATTATGATGCCTTCAAGCTTTATTCAGTAGAAATGAGTATTGTGTGAAGGTAAATTAAAGGTTGTGTTCAATGTAATTCTGTAAAATGTTTTTTTGTCAAGAAACGTGAATAAAAACACATTTAAAGGAGACATTTGTTATTTTTATGAAACATTAATAGATATCACTGAGGGAATTATGATAAATTATATAAATTATGATATATTATATAAATTATATACAGTAAAAATCTCTTTAATTTTTCATGTGAAAGAAGGTTAACTTAAAGGTTGTTTTTTCAATTTATCTGATTGAATTTGTGCTCATTCAGAGGTAGTGTAATGAAGGAAAGAATGACTTCAAAAGGTTTTTTTTTCTGATGAAAATTATAAATACAAACAACAACAAAAACAACACAAAAAATGCGTAATGGCTTGGTTATTGGCAAAACTGTATTTTTAACAGTTAATGGTAGTTTTAGTTTATTTGTACATAATTAAAAACTGCATAAAATCCAGATTAATGAAAGAACAAACAAAAAAAGTGTCAGGAGAAGTCAAGAAGCAAACAGACCCAACCTCAACTTGAACAGCAAACAAAATCAAAAACACACAAAAGCAAAAAACCCTACATTAACATTTAATCGTATCGTCAGAGAATTTCATAGTTAGTGCATCATTACAAATGATTATTTGGGAGCTTTAGTATTCCTTTAAGCTCCCATTGTGCTACTGCAAAGTCACCTTCAGACAAAGTAATGGCTCATAGTGCAGCTCTGGAAGTTTACCATTAGTTTTATAGGTAGTGATATCAGATATTGTGGCTTTGATAGTAGCTGTCCGAGTAGCAACAGACGGCCACCAGATAGTCTGCATGAGCTTTTACAAAATAGAACAAAAGCAGATAAGACTCTAATCTCAGTAATGGCAGAAATGGCTTTTCTGTCCCCATGGAAACTGATGAGGGTCAGTAAGCCATGATTGTCCTGGTGTGATCCCAAACAACAAAATGGCTGAGTGGCTGGAAACACGGCTCTCCTCAGAGAGGAGTATTTCCCAGTTTCACCGGTGGACAGGAGAGTTTTTTCCATTTTTAAATCTATAGCCGGATGCTCATTATTCACCGTATGAGACGAGACAAATGGAATTACTGAGCACAATGGGATGGACTGTGCCAAAAAACGTGTCTCAGACATGCTGGACAGGTGTTTATGCTGTTGGTACACAGAGTCGAGCTTCGGCTAATTTCAAATTACCTTGAGTGATAAATTGGATTGCAAATGTATACTGCCAGAACAGGTAATGAAACCACTCGGGATGCCGACAGCTGCGATTTAAACATTGTGGAAAATTAAAAAGTGCGGATATAAAAGCTCTTAAACTCTTGCGGAGGTAATGTGGAAATGCAGTGAGTCAGAGGCGAATGTTGTGCCCATAAAGAATTCAAGGATCCAATTATGTCTTTTAGACTCGGCTACCTCTACACCTCAATCACTCGGAGAACAGAAAGGGACCCGACGAGATGGAAAGAACTAGAGAGAGGGAGTTAAAAGGAGAACATGTAAAAGAGCAATATAAAGAGATGGTGAATCAAAGAATTTTTTTTTGTTAAGCATTGCTCTTATTATTCTTTGACCTGGAGTTAATCAACAAGAGATGCCATTAATCTGATGGACTGTAGTGCATCATACTGTTTCCATTGTGAGCTCAGACCCACCACCACCTCAATTACCGCCTGCTTAATTCAGCAGCGGCCACTTCATCACTCGCAAGCTTTATTATTCACAGGAACATTTGATTTAGCGCGGTGTTCAATTTTAATTGGGTAAACATCGAAAGTCACAATTACAAACATGCTGCCATTGTGAATCCACCTTCGTTAAATTTGCTCTAGCTTGCAGGGGTACATTTCATTTTACCACTCAAAGGACACAGTATCTACATACACAAATGAAGCCCACATTCTTCTCCAGGAATTATCTCGATACTGTTTATGCATGCACAAATGGATTTAAACAAATATGGACTACAGTGTGCTGACTGCTTGCAGAGCAGATAGCGAGAGATAAAACAGGCCTGAGGACGACTGTAGCAGACAAGCTGCCGCCCAATACACACTAACGCTTCATGTGATATGTTTATGTAGTTTTGATCAACAGACTGTTTTGATAACATTTGCCCTGCAGCATTTTATTTGAAAGAAGCATTGAAATGCACTAACTTACAAAGTGGGAGAAACGTCTGGTCCCAAAGTATCTTTCCCATTGGAATTTTCTATTTGGAAATTTCTGTTTTTTTATAGGTTTGTAAATTCCAAATAACTTCCAACAAGTTTGTTGGAAAGACCAACATGTTTTCAACCGAAGTCGTCACTTATTACGCTCTATAGGTATCCTCCTGCATCTACTGTAGATGTTCCAGGATGCCACAAACATCAGGATGTCAACAAAAGCGCGTGGTAAGGCTTAGGCATCAAAAGCATAGTTTTAGGTCCAGAAAAAAAAACACATCATAGCTTCTCTCTTCTCTCATCTGAGAAGCAAACACTGGGCTCCCAGGGTGAAAGTCCAGGATTTGTTGGACCCTTCCACCCGCCCTCCTGTCCACCCTGTGGTGACTTTCCATCTCCTTGTATTACACCGTTACCAGCTGCATTTCGACCAAATGCCATCCAGCGGCATACAGCCATGGCGGGTTCAGTCTGCTCGCATTTTGAACTGGCACGGTCCGTACCTGTATCATATTCAAGATTATGTTTCAAGGGAAAAAAATATACACGTTTTTTTAATTCACTGCACTTTTTCTGGTCATTTCCTTGTTTAATTTTTCTCTTTTTCTTAATTTTTCTTGGCAACCAGCAGTTGCCACCCGGCCAACTAGCAGTGTATTGGAACAACATGAAAGGTGGCTTTTGGCGTTGGTGTCTGATGCCGAAATCATCAGAGCAGGCTGGGCACACTATTACGACTTGTTAGTATAATAGGATTCAGAATTGTTAGAACACAGGTGCCACGATTCTTCAGTTTAACAATGTGTCATGAATACAACACAGACTTTTCTGAGAACCTTTCTTAAGAATAAAATGAAGAAAAAACTTATTTTGGTGAATGAGGACCACAATTCTTTCCACAAAAGACCTTAGAAGTTATCTGATAATTATGAAAATGTAAAGAAAAAGACGCTGTCTGCACACTGACCCCAGGTGGTATTCAACCAAAGTGAATGTATTAAAGTTCTTTTCTTTTTTATGTCCACTGATTTGTACCTTTGACTTTTTATCAAAGAACCAGAAATTTTCGTTGCACTGCTTGAACTGATGATTCACGCTGGACACTTTCATGCCCATCCAAGCCTTGGATATGCTCCAAATACCTGCCATCAACTAATGTCTGAACAGAAAATGAATATGACTTTTGCATCCAGAAGCCTGAAGTTGATAAATACACATCTTTAGTTCTTGACTTAAATTTGCTTCCTACACAAGTCCTCTGGGTTTCTCTCTCTCTTGCGCCATTGTGCATCCCCAAATGAATAAAATCCCACGCTCAGGCTCAGTGTGGGCATCTGATGCAAAATGACTACAGATGGGTGAAAGGAAAGGACAGTCGAGCCACAAAGGAGACATGAGTAATCAGAGTGGAGAAATGTCACTTTGGCTCCTGCTGCCTTTTGCATTGATTGGATAGAGATATAATTAAAAGCGACAGCTGTTCAATCAATAACCCCCCCCCCACCCACAGCTCACCCATGGGCAGGACTGCAGACCACCCTCTCAGCACCATTGCTCTCTGTCTGTCTTTCACAAACCACACACACACAACTCTTGGTGGTGGACTGAGGAGTAGTTATTCGGAGCGTGACGAAACGTGTCATGCAGCAGCAGCAGACGTTATGTAAGAGAGTCATCCCCGCCTGGCTTGTTTTCTCTCTCTCTCTCTCTCTTTCTTTCTTTCTCTCTGTCTCTCTCTTTCTCTCTCTCTCAGTTATTGGCTCTCACCTCCGAAGGGTGGGAGTGAGGACTCAGCGAAAAAAACAGCCAGAAATCACCTATGAACGGCTCATGTTGGATCTAAAAGCCTCCCACGTGCTCTCATCTCCTCATGCTTTCATATGTCATCGTGGCTCATATCAACACCTTGGCCTGCTGGTTGAATCACAGTGTGAAAACAGCAGAGAAAGCGGCGCAGGATGCCAGTTAGAAGGCACAACAGACGTGTCGCGCACATTTCATTATAATTAAACTGTGAGGTTGCCAAGTTATGGTTTTAGGGTTGTTGTTTGCTTTTTTTCTTTTGTCAACATAATTCCTGGTTTTAGATGTTTTTTGGTTATTTTGGGCAGAAAGATGGATTTTGCTTCAAAATATGAAGTATGCATTAAACTGAAATTAGATAATAAGCATTGGTGGATGAATATGATAGTCAGAATAGCTCTCTCATAATATGAAACAAGTTGTGGATACCACAGTGAATGCCCACAAGCACACTGTATCAGTGGGCGGATAATGCACAAAGAAAAATAAGATACTTTATGAGAGGATGACTATCCTTCAATGCAATGGTTAATATTATATCTTAGGAAACTGTCTCCTGTCTCTGTCTCCTCCACATCCTAATGACTAAGCTCATATACAATGTCACTTTAGAAATGTTCATAATATGTACAAAACATGCAACTGCAAAGTATTCATGGTTTGCAGAAACAAACAATGCAAGTATTTTCTTTTGGGGACTAGGCTGTCTTGCAATAGTTGTTAAGGTATCTCAGTCTTAACCAAAGTGATCAGATCAACATTGCCGTCCCAACAGTCATGCATGTTTTAACATTTATGAATTCAAAACAATTATTGTCTTTTAAATGAGAGTAATGTCCATTTTGAGCTTTATGAGCATTGAGTATTGCCATATAGCCTTAACCAAAAAGTACTGTTTCAAGTAAAATTAAAATCATTAAGTGCTGTATTTAAGATTAATCCACACTCATTGTCAGTCTGTGATCTTTTAGCCCAGGTCGACCGCCCTGTTAACATACTGGACATGTAGAACTGGGATCAGTACTCAGTCGGTGCGCTCTGTGCTTACACAGGCTTATTGCATTACCACCACCACAGCATGCAAAGTGGGGCAGAATATTTACTTAGGGATCAACTGCCTACAATGTATTAGATATCCACCACTGGGGAGAGGGCTGGATGTTAGAGGCGTACGGATTGTAACAGTTGGAATAACTTTACAACATCTCCATGAGATAATGCATTTACTGAGGATAAGCGGAACTTCTGTAGATTTCCCCTGGTACGCCTTGCCTTGTGTTGTTCTCGTCGGGGACAGGGAATAAAATCTGATTCTTTCCCTGCAAATATTCGTAATGCTGTTTGATATTTTTCTCTAGTTTCGCAGTTTTCGTCCTACATATTCAGGTTTTTTTTGTCAAGTTTGACAGGTAAATGATACCATGACCTACAATTACAAAAGCAAGTGACATCACTGTGTGTTTGTCTGTGTATGTGTGTGGAGTCTACTGTACATCTGCGGTACCCCCTGGGGGACACAGTGGCTCTGTAAGCTCCTTTAGCAGGAGATGAATCCGTTAGTAGATTAGTTGGGGGTTTGAGGCTGGTTACACCCTGTGTCCTGTCTGTGTGCCCGACGGTCACTCACACTGTGGATCAAAACCACTAAATCCCAGCTAGATCCAGGCTGCACTCCCGAAGAGTCACACTCAGACGCCCCCAAGAACACACACAAACACACACACTGAAATACACAAAGCAACATATACTTTAGGGATGTACCAAAAATCTGGGCTGATACTGATGTTAAAAATAACAATTTGACCGATTTGTTGTTGGTTATTATGTTTTGCTGTTATTTATTTCTCCTTTTGTGCCAGGGAAGTAAAGAAATCTACACTAAAAAATGAATACACTTTCTTTGAACGAGCACAAATTCAATCATACAGATGTATGAAAGAACCCTTAAAATAACTTTCTTTCACATGAAAAACATTTTTAAAAAAGCCTCAAAGGGCTTTTTACTATCCTAATTCCCCCTTACATTGCTGCGAACACATCTACCTTTTTTTCCTTCAAACAGCAATACTTATTCAAGCTTCTTACCAAAAAGACTAGACTTTATAAAATAACATTTGAATACATCATGAGAATGTTAAATTTACCTTCATCTAAAACTCATTTTTAGTGAATATAGCTTAAACTCATCATACTGTATTACAACATCCATTAGCTGTTAGTTTCAGCTAACAGTTAATGGTAACTGTCCTCCTTCCCACATAATGAAACTAACATTAGCCATTAGTTACATTAAAAAGTTAACATTAACAAGCTCTCCTCTTGCAAACTCAATGCAACATCTGTTAGCTGTTAGTTCCAGCTAATAGCTAACTTAAACTGGCTTACCTCGAGATGACTCAGTGCATCCTCAGTAAGCCATTATCTCCAGCTAACAGCTAGTTTAACTAGTTCTACTCCTGCAGACTCAGTGTAACTTCCTTTAGATGTTATTTTTGGCTAACAGCTAACATTAAGTAGCTCTCCTCCTGTGGGCTCAATGCAACCTCTATTAAGTGTTAGTTTCCTCCAACAGCTAAAGTTAACTAGGTCTCCTCCTACGGATTTTATGTAACCTCTGTTAGCTGTTAGTTCCAGGTAACAGCTTTCGGTAACTAGCACTCCTCTTGCCGACATAATGCAACTACAATTAGCCATTAGTTTGAGCAAATACTTGAAATTAACAAGCTCTCCTCTTGCAAACTCAATGCAACCTCCGTTAGCTGTTAGTTCCAGCTAACATGCTGTTGGTCTCGAGCCCTTGTCAACAAGGTGAATGTCACCTAAAACTTAAAAACGCTAAAACGATTTTCAGCCTCTAAATCAATGCATCCCTACTACACATCGACACAACCAGACACAAGCTAAAACACACATTTGGTTGATTATTCTGATCAAGAATGAGAGTTTAAATTTACTGTACCAGAAAAAAAATGTCTCTTTTGTACAGTACTGTTTGAGGATACTAAATATTTAACTCAACCTACTTCACTCTGCACAAAAAGATTTAGTTTTATAAGTTGTGAATATGCAGGGGTTGATTGTTTTTCTCAGTGCTCAATTTTAAAGAGAACTGAAATGAAAGTGTTTCTGGCAATTGCTCCTATTTCATTCTCACTCTGGCATTCTGTTCTCTAATGTCAGCCAAGGTCTATATGCAGGATGCATTGTAGTAGATATAACATGTGTATGTATTATGTATGTAATGCATTTCTTTTGAGATTGTCGAAGTGTTAGTCTGAATGACTACTGCACTGTACGTTTAAAACAGTCAAAAAATAGTGTCTCAAAAATGTCCTTGACAATGATGAAGTTCTGGCCCATTCTGTAACAGCATCAGAGAGTAACTGAATGTTCCCGGGCTGACTGTACAGTAAAGAGTTTGGTAAGAGATTAAATTAGTCCAAGCAAAGAATGGCAGAAATTAAAATGTGTTTCACTCAAATTGACCTGTTGAGTTGACGAATTGGATTTGCACTAAATAATGAATCAGAGGTTGGAGCAGGGTACAATCACTTGAAATGAGCAGCATTATTATTTAATTGCCTTTTAACCTTTGGGTTTCCTTCTTATTCAATTGCTACATCCCCAAACAGTGACTGTTCAATCAGAGCCTACCAGCCGTATCTAAGCATGACAGGTCTGTCAAGCTCTGGAGCTCTCCACATAATGAAGAGGTGTGCATGGAGCTCACTCAACATTAGTTTATGTTGAAGGGTGGGATGAAAATAAAGGCAATCTACAGCCCAAGGTTAGGTTAAGGTTAGCACAGTATCATGTATGTAGCCATGAAGTCATTATTTAAGATAGAAAACTTTTCAGTTTGAAACATCCAGAGAGACCTTTTTAACCAACCTGGAGCTGACATTAGCATCAAATTCACTCTCACATCCCTTCCCTTCTGTTTAAAGCAGTCCACATGCCTCATCTATCCTTAAATTTACCACCAGCTTGTCTCCACATTTAAGAGTAGACTTTCCACTTTGATAAAGCTTATAGTTAGGGCTGGTTCAGGCATGCCTTGAACCAACCTCTAGTTGGGCTGATATAGGCCTCGTCTGCCGGGAGACTTCCTCTGATACACTGAGCTCCTTTCTCCTTCTCTTTCTCTCTCTGTTCATTTGCAAAATCTTCATGTCCTATTACTGCATATCACAAACTCGACTTCCTCTCTGGAGATATTGTGCTCCCTTGTCCCGTAGATTTCTCAAATCATGGCTGCGCCTGGATCACGGTTGCACTGATGCTGTGATCATGCCCGCCAAGGGTGCAGCTTAAGGCAAGTAATATTTGAGGCTTTTCAGGGCTTTTTTAATGCCATAAAGTGACTGCAAAGTTATATTTAGTCATTAGTTTAAATACTGTTTCTAATGTTTGTTTCCTGTTTCTAACTGATAGTTTATTGGATGAAACAACAGCAAAAGTTTATCTGTTCTTTCTCAAGCATAGTCTACAAGTTTATGAAGTTTAAAAACAGAGAGAGAAGAGGCTGAATACTGAGTTATACCTCTCAAGTTGTATTTTTAACCATCACCCACAAAAAAAAAAAAAATCAGCTAACCTAATCTGAGGGCTTTTGATGAATGTAATTAAAGACAGCGGTGTGTAAAGTTTTGGGTTAAAAACTGAAACAAGGATTATCCTTCCTCTTTCAGTGAGTACCACTTGCAAGCCAGGTTGGAAAATATGGACTGTTACACTTTATAGTTTTCACAGTAATTGTTATTATTTTTGTTTGTGGATGCTATTAGCACCCACATGTCCATAGCCAACAATGCTATTTGCACCGGGGTGTATATTTCAAGGCGAATTGGATAGATTGTCTGTACAAATATTAATGTTCTCTGGAGGACAAATCCTTTAGACTTGAACAATGCTTCAAATAGCACCGTACAATTTTGTATACAATATGAAGTTCCCAGATGATGTATGTTAATGACTCCCCAATTTCCTAACTATTTCCTAAATGGCACCATGAGGCTGACATTTGTGAACTTTGAAAAGAGACAATAAGTTTTCATTCTAGCACACTGGTGGTACTTAATCAGCCCTTAACTTCGGCTATTTCTTAAATTTTCATTTAGAAAAATCATCAGGTCAAAACAGTAAAGCCTTACAGAGCTGTTTGCGTAACTGCAATATCTTTTTAAAGTCACTTTTTATGGAATCATATTCTCTACCAAAAAAAATTCTCACATTCATTTCTCATTTATGAAGTGTCTAGATACACTAAATGTGCTAAAATCAATGAGAGATCCAAAATATCCTAAAAAAAAGAGTCCCTTAAACGCCTCAAGATCACATGTCAAACTTAAAGTTGAAAAGCACAAAATATCAACACTCCATGTCTGGAAAAGTATACAAGCTTGATGGTTTAATCAAGATTGTAGAAATTACGGGACTTGAAGATATTTTTCAATACAATTTAGTGATGCGTGACCCGATGAAAGATCGATACACCCCAACGCTCCCTTGTAACTAGTGTTAAGCACAGCGTTCTTTCCAGTAAATTGGAGCGCGGCGTGAGAGCAAAGGGAGAGTCAGTGGGCTGGGGCTGGTAGCTTGTCGTGATTGGGTAATGGGCCTAATGTCCCGTGCAGTGCTTATCCTGCCTCCTAGATGGATGATGATGAGATGAGGAGGGGGCAGAGACAAGTGGGATCCCCTGGGGACTAGACAGAGGGGAAAAAAACCCACTCTGAAACTGACTTAGTCCTAGGGTGAGGAGAGAGGGATGGATGGAGATAGATGGAAATCTTGTTGCAAATGGGGAAGCATTTCCTCCCTTTTATCATGACAAAATCAAATCTTGCCTTTCATGTGTCAACACCGGTAAACAAAACCATAGGTTAAGAGGTTAAGGTTAAAATAGAGCCTGTATTAGCGTGTCTTGTAATGTAGTTGATGTAATTTTATCAATATAAATTAATTTTTCAGGGTTACCACAGCTAGTTAGATTTATCATTTTCTCAGAAAATTTTAAATGCCACTTGGAATGAAATTTAAGACAATTATTCAATACCCAAATAAAATAAACACAAACCGACATCAATTACTAAAGGATGGTTTTACCCAAATGTTTGTGTAATAAAAACATGACTTTTTTGGGAATTACTTACCATGTGTTGGCAGGATTTCTTAACAATTTTGCATTTCTCACATGTGGGATTCTATTGCCTCGATTTCATCTGTGCCAAGTTTGGAAAGCATTTTACTATAAAATACACTGAGCCTCATATGTATTACCTTGTACTGGTTTCAGACTAACACCAACTATTTGGGTAAGTTGCTACGAGCAACTACAAACACATTTGGCTGAAAGTCAGCTCTTTGTTAAGTAGGAGTGTTTTTTGTTTGTGCTTTTATTTTCTCTTGCCTGGACAATTGACCTGCACTTATGCTGGTATCAGTCAGAGCTGCCCTCACCAACTCAAACTGGTGCAGAATACGACTGCCTAAATTTTAACAGGCACTTAAGAATTTGAACACATCACTCCTGTGCTAGCAAATTTACAATAGATGTCTATTACTTACCACATCAATGTAAGTAACAAACAAAATTGAGCCCCCAAACTATGGAAAACGTTGCCTACTTAGCATCTCTTCAATTCCTTCTTAAGACTGTCTTTATAGAGAAGCATTTATGAAAATTTAAAATGTTGCTGTTGCTAGGTTTTATCATCCCTCTGCAGCCATTATACACTACTTTTTATACAGTTTTTTTAATGCCCCAGTATTAATACAGTACATGATCACTGTGTTGTTTATATTTTTTGTTATTGTTTTTTTGCTGCCTTGTTTTTATCTGTTGCTTTTCTGAAATTTTCATTATTATTATTATTATTATTAAATTTTATGCCAAAATTTGTTGTCAGTTAGCTGAGATAATGTTTAAAACTGACGATCTTTGCTGCAGCCTCTGTCAGCAGGAAGCTGCAGCAACTGTAGTAATGTTGGTGCTGCAAGATGGTGAAACACACAAAGCAGTCGCCGGATTTGTGTTTGTGACGACCTATTTAGCCCTCTAATTTTAGCCTTTGAGAGGGGCTTGCTCATATTTCCAAATATTGATTGAACTGACAGCCCACAATTATACTTGAAATGTCCCCTTTAACAGAAAGAATTATTCTCCAGTCAGGCCAACCATAAATAGACTCCTTCTGCGGCCCGGCTGAAAAAGGGGATTTGTGTGATTGCCTGAGTACGCAGCCAAAACATTCAACAAGTACTTGCAGGAGGAGAATTAGCATCACTGGAGAACTGTTTTGAAATTTGTTCCAGAGAGTTAGGTGCCAAAAATTCGCGCCTCTCTCAGCTCGAGTCCATCTTCTGCTGTCGATTTGCTCCCTCACCCAGAGGTGTAATACAGAACATTCACACAGATCCGTGTGAATGAAAGGTGATAGGAGTAAAGGGTGTAAAGGGGAGGAAAAACAAAGATGTGCCAGCGTGTTTGCTGTAAAAAGGGCTTGAAGAATCGTCTCGGACAAGAGTGCTAGCGCCTGGAGAATTCTGCAGAAGGTGCAGTAAAAAGAGCGGAGGGGGGCGGCGAGCAGGGAGAGAGACAGAGATTGAGTGAGAGTCGGAGGGAAGATGAAAGGGGTTTTCTTCTATCCCTCCATCGACCTTGGGGCTGGATTGATAGCTGTCACCTGCTGAGATAGGTCTCCTCCTCAAGGGCTCCAGTTAAAGGCACGACTACAGAGAAATGTGCATGAATATAATAAGCAAAGAAAACTGGCTGAGTCGACTGGTGAGATCAATACACTGTGACCTGCGGACATTTCTTTTTGGTGTCATCATCAGATTAATTGCACAGAATCATAAACATATGAGATTATAGATGCAGCAAGGCATCAGGTGTACGAGTTTAAACTGGTTTGATTTATGCAAACCAGCTGAACCGGTATTTGTCATTATGTCACATTCTGGAAATTATAAAAGCAGCCTAAGTCACAGCGCTACATCCGACTCAAATTGCATTAGTAATAAGCAACATGACAGCATGATTAATGTAATATAATGTTAACAAAAGAACTAATGGAGCCTCTAGTGTCCAGTAGGTTGTGTGTAATTTATGGTTAAGGCGAGGCGGCTGGTGTGTGAGCTGAACTTTCATCACACGCTGTGTTTCTGTTTATATCTGTTGCTCGCTTTGAAAGCGACGCAGTGGAAGAGGACCCGCTGATTCATGAAGTATAAATCTAAATCTATATTTATACAAAACCTCCTTTTTTTCATTACAAAAACCTTAACACAGTGGCCGCTTGCTGGACGGAGATCACAGGGAAGCTGAAAGTTTCTGCTAAGGTATATGACAAAAAACAAGCTAGCTTAATATTAAATTATTTGCTGTTGGCTATCCTGTAAGTTAATTACAATTATTAAGAGTTTATTACAGCTATAAGTAAGTTAGATGTAAGACTTTTTATTGACACTCTGGGTTAAATTTAAGACCCAAAAAACACATGAACTGACAGTAATTACTGAGGATTGTAGGACAGTTTTGCCAAAATGTTTATTGTAACATAACACTTGACTGTTTTGTCTTGAGGCAAGGTTACTACAGAATAGGGAAATAACTGGCATTTGTTGGCAAGTTTTCCTGGTGATTTTGTACTTCTCACACTACTTCTGCCTTTGCATTTTTAAGACTTTTGAATGATTTATTTAAATACCATTAAGGCCTTGGTTTCTACATTAATTGAATCAATGCCTTTTAAGGCTTTTTAAGGATCTGCAATAACTCTGTATTATCACAATGTAAATCATGTGTTTTCTGTTTAAAAAGTTACAAATGTAGGAAGATGGCAATGAGGTTATTCACCCATGTTTTAAATATTTCCATCTCCAGTCTGATCTCGAGCACACAGCTGATAGCTATATGGTTTGTTTACATGTCTAACAGAGGTTAACGGATTCAGTGTGGACAGAGAGCTCCGGTGTCACACATTGCTGATGTCCAACATAACAGATAGACATTTGTTTTCTATCGAGACACGGCATTATTATGTTCCTCTGGTGAGTAAATTTCAATACCTAGTAAAATTCAGTAAACCTGCCTTGTCCTGTGTTTTGCTTAATATCAAACTGGTTTGAAAATTTTCACTCCAGCCCAGCCCTACAGCCAGGCAAGTGTTCCAGTTACTAGCGTGGCACTAAACACACAGCTCCACTTTACTGGAGACACTGATGGAAAGCCACTCTCCAGAGCTTGTGATGCTGCTACCTACGAGCCTGAATGGAGCATTAAGCCACAGAATTAACGGTGCATCGATGTACCTGGAGGCTGTAAGCTGCTACTTTCACAGCTGTGCAGAGGACAGCAGCGAGTCCTTATGTGTCTAATGAAAACAGAAAACCAGCCAACACACAAGCCAACACACAGCATGGTGCACGCACACACATACACAGTCTAAGAGTGTCTGTTCTACTATCAGAAGTGTTTTGCCAGAAAAAAACATTCACATGGTGAAAGTTAATTAGGTTGTTTTATTCACTGAATTGTCTCTGCTTCTTTGCAGTTAATTGCTGATTTTGTTAGATAACTGCGTCCAAAGCCTTTGATGGAATAAGTTCTGCAAGTACCATGTTTCAGCCCACTCCACCACAGAAATGTTGGGATTAAATGTGAAAAAAATATACAAGTGTTAGAATCTAATCTGTAGGCGTTGTCTTTACACTGTTTTCTTCTTTTTCTTGTGCAAAGGGAGTCTGTGTTCGGGCCTCAAATCATTATCCATTATCTGACACTTTATCAGAGGTAAGTCAAGGTAAGAAATGCAAGTGCTTTAACTCATTAACTGTCCTGTACATAGAGAGCTCTTTATTTTATTTTTTGGAAATTTCTTATATGTCAAGATATGTCCTACAGATTTACTCTGGTCATTTTATTTTTGCCTCTACATCTACTGTCCATCCTTGTCTTCAGAGTGGCTGCATGCATCTTTACTTTCCATTAAAGCCGCACCAATAAATCATTTTAAAATAACAATTGATTAAATAAGTATGTTAATTGTGAAAGATGTCAATTTTGGCAATAAACCTAAGAAGCTTATCACCCAAGTCTGCAGTGCTTTCAGTTTTAAGACACATTTTTACTAAAACCTATGAGCATTGTTTTGGGGTTTCTTCAGCTCATAATTTATCCTCCCCACCTTGTTTTCACTCAGCAGGCAGCTGTATTCAACTAGAAAGCTTTTTAAAACAGATGGTGCGTTACCTGCCCAGCAACAACTGGCAGACAAATACCACATTTCCACTAAGTGGAATGGCATAGTTCCACTCAACTCAACTCTGTTTTTTTATTTTTGTAAAGAAACAGGTATGGATAGTACCTGCTACTTTTTTTTTGATACCACATCAGTTGAGGTCCCAATCGATCCGAGACAGTTCAAGAAGGTTAAAATCCTGCACACACTTATCATGACAAGAATTGCAGCTCATGCAACAGGGGACATCCTGCTCAACGTGACCATTTTTTAAAAGCCAAACTTTTAATAGCAACAAAAATTTTGACCAACTCCTCACACTCCTAGACATGTGGAGGGAGGCTCCAGAGCATCCGTGCAAGATCTGCCAGACTGTGAAATAGTTGGTTTTTTTTCCCAACAAGCCACTACAACACTAAATACTCTCCACAGGGCTGATACATGTGCAAAGAAATGCAGCACCACGATGGACAGATGGATGAATGGATGAAGGGATGGATGGATGGATGGATGGATGGATGGACGGATGGATAGATGGATGGATGGATGGATGTATGCATGCATCAGCACTTTTTATGGGTTGTTTTTTTTTTTTACACGTCTATGTGTTGTTATATGTGTTTTTTATTTTTAAAATCTCAAGCTGATTGTTGGAGAATGGTATTTCACTCCCATGTATGCCTCTTGTGTCTTACAGAAGTGACAAATAAACCTTATTCTGATTCAGATTTTCAAAACTGGCAGCCTGCAGAACTATGCCATACACTACAGTGTGCATTTGACAAGGTGCTGACGTTTCTCAGTTTGGTTGTTGTTCAAGGGATTCAACAAGTAAAGCCTTAAAGCCATGTCGCCATAAGAAAATGTTGTCATTTTAAATTTCTGCAAACCACAAAAACATTACAATTGTATGTTCCATCCCTATCCTATCAACATTTCTGAAGTGACAAAGTATAGGATCTGACTTTGTCATCTGGAGGTGGAGGGGATGGTTGATGGCGTGACACCTAAAAGAGACACCTGCCAAGCTGCAGACTACTGTTAGAAACATCAGAGCCAGTTGGGATGACATGCAGCAAAGGGCCATGAGCTGGAAGTGAACCCGCAGCCACTGCGGCGAGGACGCTGCCCCCGTACATGGGGTGCCCACTCTACACACTGAGCGGCCAGGTGCCCCAAAATCAGCTTTTGAAAGTGATAAAATGTCAGTGTTGTGGTTACAGTTTGTTCATTACACCCATGAGGAAAAAGTGCTACAAATTGGTTTCGGTAAATGTGTTTTGTCCAAACTGAAAAATAATTTCGAGCAGCCCAAATAGTAACCTAAAAAGTGAACAGAGACGGATACTCCAGATACAGTAACCAGCTAGCTTTACCAACCTTGTTAGGAAGTGTAGATCAAATACAACTGTGTGTCTGTGTGTTTGAATCTTTGTGTGCCACTCAAATAGACAGAGGATGAGTCGACTTCCCCACTGTGCTGGAATTTCCCCCACCGACACTCTCACGGGAAGTCGTCTCGCTTTAGACCCGACAGCAAACATGAAGCAGGAGCAACACATGCTGATATTTTCATGTACCGTTATATTGAATTCTGTTTTATTCAGTTTTGATCTGTTTTCTCTTTGTTTCCTTTATCCCCCTCCCTCCCTCTCCCGCGGCCTCCCCCCGCCCTCCTCTCGCCTCCTCGTCTTTTCCTCTCTGTGATGATGATGGCTCGTGTCTGTTTCCTGATGCACAAACACTCTTCACGGTTCCCCTAAACAATTCAGCACTAATGGAAATCTTCAATATTGCATGTTGTAGCCCTCTGGGTGCTGTTGATGGCCTGTTGTTGCAGATTGGTATATATAAGAGGTGGTCAGTTGGAGCTGGAAAGAGCTTGGTACGGTGTAAATAAATGAAAAGCTGAGCTGGAGAACAAGCAAAAATCAGTGAATGCTCAAACTGTGAATATGAAGCCTAAAAACAATTAAATCAAGCATGTTGGGAAGAATAGATGAGACAAGGTTGAGAAGTTTTCAGACTAGCCAAGAGCCATTAAGACCAATTTCATCAATGAATTCATTAATTAACAAGCAAGCCATGAGAGCCATTTACAAGCTGCACACACTGCAAGCCAGGAATCAGACCCATCCAGATTTAAATCCCAAAAATTCACCAAAATGTGTGATGATCGCAATTTTTCCCCTCATTAATATTTGCACAAACACTCAAACGGTATCATCAAGTCATATTTAATTCATTGACGTATAATATTTTTCAGCAGTCCTTCGCAGGAAAAGCCTTTAGTTCTGAGAGTGTGGCCTTGGTTTTTGCCGTCCACCTCCAGCAGGTGAAAGCAGCAGCTGGAGGGAGTCCTGTTTTTGTTTTTTTATCAAGAAACCGCTGCACTTCCTGCCTGGATAGTGCCACAAAAGCGATTGTTTTTACAGAAGAATTGCTGTGTTTTTCCTGACAGGACTGTGTCGGTAAAGTGGTTTATTTTACTGAAACATTGCCGTGTTTCCTGCCGAGACTGTGTCAGAAATGCGGTTGTCTGTTACCAATGTCAGTGTGTTGCTGACAGGCATAGTGCCACAAAAAGTGGTTGTTTTTACCAAAATGTCACGCAGTTCCTGCTGGTACAGTGCTACAAAAAGTGGTTGTTCTGTAGCAAGATATTGCTGCTTTTCCTGTCGCAATAGTGTTACAAACATGGGTTGTTTTTACCAAAACATCATGCAGTTCCTGTCAGGAAAGTGCCAAAAAAGTATTTTTGTATTCTTGACCAAGACATCACTGAATACATTCATTAACAAAAAAATAAACAGATAACAAATGCAAACCATTAGAGCCGTTTGCATTTCAAATCCACACAAAAAGCTTCACACACTGCAGGGCAAATATCAGACTCATACAGATTTAAACCCTAAACAGTATTCATCAAATCATATTGAATTCATTGCAGGATAACATTTTTCATCAGAATCCTGTTTACTCCATCTTTATCACCCTACAATTCACCATGTATGGATGTGAATGCCACAAAAAGTGGTTGTTTTTGTCTGAGAAATTGCTCAATTTGCAGCCAGGACAGTGCTACAAAAAGCTGTCATTTTTTGTGAGACATCGCTGTGTTTATTGCCAGGATTGTGCTACAAAAAAGCGCTGGTTGTGTTTGAGTATTTTACCAAGACATCACTGAATACATTAATTTGAAAAAAAAACAATAAACAGATAACAAATGCAAGCCATTAGAGCCATTTGCATTTCAAATCCACACAAAAAGCTTCACACGCTGCAATACAGGAATCAGACCCATCTAGATTTTAAATCCTTTAAATTCACCAAAAAGTGTGATGATCGCATTTTTTCCCCTCATAGATATTGCACAAACAGTAAAACGGTATTCGTCAAGTCATATTTAATTCATCACTGTGTTATGTTTTTCGGCAGTCCTTTGCATGGAAAGCCTTTAGCTCTGAGAGCGTGGCCTTGGTTTTTGCGGTCCACCTCCAGCAGGTGAAAGCGGCATGCGGAGGGAATCCTGTTTACTCCGTCGTTATCTCCCCACAGCTCGCCGGATGCGACTGGATTATGCAAAGTGTCTTTTCACACACCTCTGAGCGAAGAAAGACGGGAATAGAGATCTTTGGCATGAAAGGGTTTTATCTTTGTTTGTGGCTCTGGTGAAAAAAAGAGGCTACTGTCCCTATATGCTGTGTTGTTTTGTGGCCTTACGTTTGAAGTTACACAATTTTCAGTCCCTGAGAATCTGGATGTCACAGTGCAAAGTTAAATGTCACACTGAATGAAACAAGTAAATAGGATTCTGTAACCTTTGAACTCTAAGTGTGTGCAACCACAATAACTGCTCACTTGGCTTGTCGTCATGCTGCACACCGGACCTTGGACATGCCGCAAATCTCTTATTCTCCTCCCTCACGTTGCTATCGCTCATTTGCCGACGTATCTGCATTTCATCCACCTCTTCCGGAATATCTCACATCTTTCCATTTATCCCCGCCACGCCCAGCCCCTCCCTCCAACAACCTCTGGCCTCATTATGGGAAAGCTTTAGCGTGCACGGTGGTGCATGCTCACAAACTGTGGCGGAGTGTAAGCATCAAGCAGTAATAGAGAGAGACAAAAAAAGGAGGGGAAAATGAGAGAGGAGGAGAGAGGGAGAGCGGTCTGAGGCACCAGGGCTGCCTCTGTGCAACAAGCCCCAGGGACAGACCTATTTCCTCCCATTAAAGACTATTTGCTGTGATCCAATATTTGAAAGGTACTGCAGGAAAAACACATCGACAGTAATACGGCTCAGCTTTCTGGTAAAATGTATTTTGCAGCGTTTTAGACCAAAACACAACAAGTTAAAGGCAATATAACCAAGGAGCTGCTGTTTGAAATACAAAGGGCTATGGGAGGCTGGTTACACATACAGAATGTATTTGGCTTCCGGAGGTAAAATTGCCTGTCCACAAACTGACTTTGAACAATGTGCCTCTGGTGCAGAGGTTACCTTCTCTATTTTAAAAACCGCCCAGAAGAAACAGTCACGGAAAATAAAAAGTCAGTGAAATGGCTATTTATTGGGTGGCGACTACAGAAGAACAGCAAATGCATTTTGTCAATAAACAAACTAGAATTACTGCAACGTGGTTGTGTGCCTCAGCGCACCAGTCAAAAAACACTTACAGTTTACATCCATGTTTGTAAAAACACAGATGCTTCACACACATCTTCCCCTCAACAGCACAGAAAATCTCTACAATCAGCACAGTTTCAAGGTTAGAGTCACCAATTCAGCATCTGGCCAAATGTCTCTTTCTGTTCTGTTCTGCTCCTGAGTTATGAAGTTAATAATGGACAAAAAAATGTTTTTGCAGGAAATTAGGATTGTAACAGCTGACCTTTGACCTCCTGGATATAAAATGAACTTCAACATTACATTCAATTAGACATGTCAACTCTTGAGTCATGTCCAAAAATATGCCTTATAAGGTCACCATGACCTTGACCTTTTACCACCAAATTCTAATCTGCTCATCACTGAGTCCAAGTGGATGTGTCAAATTTGAAGAAAATCCCTAAAGGCGTTCATGAGATTACATGTTTACAAGAATTAGACAAATACAAGGTTACTGTGATTTTGACCACCAAAACCAAAGTCAGTGTATTCCTAAATCCTGTCAAACATTTGTGCCAAGTTTGAAGAAATTCCCTCAAGGTATTTGATTTCACTTTCAAAACAAGGAAATAAGACAAAGCCACAATGACCTCAACCTTTTGCCACCAAAATCGAATCAGTTCATCCTTGAGTCGAAATGATTGTTTGTGTCAAATTTGAAGAAATTCCCTCAAAGTGTTCTTGAGATATCTTTTTCACAAGATCAAGAGGAATGCAAGATCAATGGGACCTTGACCTTTGACCACCAAAACTTAATCAGCTCAGTCTTGAGTCCACTGCAACATTTGTGCAAAATTTGAAGCAAATTCCCTCAACCTCAAGGTGTTTTTGAGTATTTGCCTTCGTAAGAATATGATGGACAAGGCCACAGACTGTCACCACTGACCACCAAAATTAAAAGTATTTATCCTTCAGTCCAAGTGAATATTTTTGCCAAATTTGAAGAAAGTTCCTCAAGATGTTCATGAGATAACGCATTTACAAGAACAAGACAGATGTAAGGACAAAGTGACCTTGACCTTTGACCTATGACCACCAAAATCTAAACAGTTCATCCCTGAGTCCAAGTGGATGTTTGAGCTATGTTTGAAGAAATTTCCTTCAGGCATTCTTGAGATAACACATTCACAGGTTGTGACGGATGGACAAAGAACTGAAAACATAATGCCTCCAGCCTTGGCTGTTGCCAGCATGGAGACATAAAAACAAACTATAAAGAGACTGTGTTTATATGGCCAAAAACTAGGACTTTTTCTAACAGCAGACATTTCAGCTCATAGTAAGAGAAGCACAGGTGTTACTAATAGCATTAAACACGGCTCTCTTCTGTGTGTGTCAATGTTTCATGACAATGTGACAGTGAGCCAGCATGCACAAGAGCAGGACACCGAGACTAAACAAGCTAATTGGAATTCAATCATCATTAATCTTATTATTTACATCCATGCGTTTCCCTCTGTGACACGTCAAAACGTCATCCATAAAAAAGGCATGACAGTCCAGCTGCACTCTCTTTAAAATGTAATCAGTGCATTTCAACACAACAGGCTACAGAGAAGCTGCAAGAAGAGAAATTGCAAAGGGTGAAAGAGAGTACCGAGGTGAAAGACGCCAACAAGGTTAAAGGTCAGGTTATAATGAAACAAATTAGTGTGTGCAACGTTTAGTGCAATTAGGTGTGAAAGAAACAGTTTAAAGTTGTTTCAAAAACACATTGGAAGGTGGGGTGGAAAGCCAAGATGAAAACTGATCATCATTATTATTATTATTATCATTATTATTATTATTAACTGTTCATATATGGGGGACTATCCTTAACAGACTATCCTTAACAGTCAAGCTCAATGCTGAGTCCCCCTTGATTATAAGTCATCGATTAGTAAAGGTAACGCCCTCTAAACACTATAAAAGGGCAGGTTTGGAGCTGGATGCAAATACTCTTGTATGTGACCAAGACTAGAGACAGGACACCAGAAAAGTTTGTGAGAGGAAAAACTTCTGCAGTAATAAAACTGATGTACTGCTAAATAAACTTTAACAAGTAAATGTAATTTCAGGGAAATGTATTGAAGTATTAAAAGTAAAAGTAAGCGTGCAAAAAGATTTCAATAAATTCAGTAAATCAAAATAATTAAAAGGAAAGGTAGCAAGTTCTGATACATATATATAAGAAACTGGAACCATGATTTTTTTTTTTACATGAAAAATGACTTACACTATTATAAACATAGTTGCCAGTTAACTGACTAATTGTTTTGGCTGCACTTTCATACTTTCGTATGGTTTGTGTGCAAAAATCTGAATTTGTAAAGTAGTTATCTAATACTAGTAGTGGCGTAAAAAGTACAATATTTGTCTCTGAAGTGCAGTGGAGTGGAAGTGGAAAGTGACATGAGATTAAAATATTCAATTAAACTAAAAAGGAATAATCCAGCCATTACAGTTACTCTAAAACATTATCTAAATTTGATCAAATCAATTTCATGCATTTTTTAAATGTTTCTCAAATGTAAAACTTAATTTTCCCTGTGCTGGGCAACAATTTGCCTCTGTGAAAACAAGATGTTTTCTCTTACCTCGGTAAGAGTGCTCTGGACCACTTGTAAAATGTTGTCTTACCAAAGAGAGGAGAAAAAAAAGAAAACATTTGTGAATCACAAAAATTAATGGGTATGAACAAAATAAGGACAAATCGAGGATAAGAAAAAAAAGAAGAGAAAATTTGTTCATGTATGGTTTCTTGCATTAAGGCCCAAAATCTGCAGTTAAGCAACAGTGCCATTTGCTTGTTTACCTTCTTTAATGAAAATACATTAGTTTTGCATACATGGTTCCTTCTTAATGCGTGTCTACAAACTCTATACCATACGCCTTTCCCACTAAAATTAGTGTGTGCACGCGGATTTTTTGAACATGTGTAAACCAGCTAAATATGAGCAACTGACTGTATTCCCACTGCCACTGAACTCACCGCCTGTGAGCGAGTCTGCCTTTCTGTCAGCTGGCGTGTGTGTGTATGTGTTATTTTGTTGGTGTGTCCATGCGACTTCACAGATAGGCAGGAGGACAGGTAAACAGTACAAAGCAGCAGGAAAAGAGATCTTTGAAAACTTTTCAGTGGTTTCTTTTCTCTCTCTCTCTCTCTCTCTATATATATATATTTATATATATATCGTATATATATATATATATATATATTATATATACCTTACTTGTTCAGTTTCTTTGTCAAATTTGGTGCAGAGTAATTTGGATCTCTGTTTTAGCTGCTTAGGAGTAGAGGGAGGGTAATTAGTAACGGCGCATCATTGTAACTCCCTGGTAAAGGAGCTGAAATTACCACGTTCACCCAGGTGTTGTGTTCCCATCAATGCCGATCGGAGCCGGAGGTGATAAAGACCTGTGTCTACTGCAGAGTCATTTCACCCAGCTGTGAATGCTGATGGTATGCATCCCCATTGCATTTAAAAGACAGATGTTATCGGGTGTTAGCGGATTATTTGTGCAGCGGGAATGAGGCTACAGTCCTGCCATTGTGAGGTTGAGGTTTAAAAATGCAAAGCGATCTTGCTCATTAACCAATATAGCATGGCCAACCACATGAAGCATATTTTGAAAGTAAAGCCGAGGGCCACTTAAAATTAGCCCGAAGGCCACAACTGGGCCTCAGGCTGGACTTTGGACATGCCTGGCCCTTGAGTCATGCCACTAGCGTGGCTAAAAGTCCTCATGTGTTATATAGTGAGAAAATCTAACCAGACCATGCTTTAATAACCTGTCAGCATGCTGTCTTTCCTCCTACAGGGAGCATAAATATGAATTATCCCAGAGAGATGCTGAACTATGAATACTGAACTGACCGGTTATCTTGCATCAGCACTTCAGACTCTCACAGTAAGCATGCAGGCAAACAGAAAGGCATACATATGGAAAAGTAGAGGGAAAAAGGTTACACGCTGAAGATCCATCTGTAAGAAACAAGTGTTCATTAGATGAGGTTTCAGCCATGCTGAGAAAGGCCCAGCTCATATTTTTCTGTTTTTTCTTCTCTTCTCTTAGCAGCTTAAGACTGCTTTTTGGTGTGCTTTACTTCTCCTCCATAGTCAGATAGACTTCACATAACCAGCGGTCCAACACTGTCTCCCCAGCCATCAAAACAGCCACAGAGACACAAAAGGCAAGCATCCAGATGAGCAGCCAGCCTGCCAGTCATCCACACAGACATCCAGCCAGACAGGCAGGCAGGCAGGCTTCCATTATGTTCTGGGCTGTGAGTGCTGATTGCTCGCCGCTGCTGCCTGTGTCAGGATTAGCCATTGTGGCCGGAGCAGAGTGGATGGGCTCAGAGCCCGAGATGATGCTGAAAACCCCCTCTGTAAGCAGCGAGGGGCTGGAGTGTATTCACTGCAGACTGAATAAACATTTACGGTAGATATGCACCGACGTCCAGGCTGGCACATAACCACACAGGCGAGCACTTGAAATCTCACACACGCACTCAAAATGACAATCACCCATGCAAGCGTACACGCACGCAAACAAGCGAGGAGCTACACAGGGAAACAAACAGACTGCTCTCTCTGTTTCTTTCTCTCTCTGTCCATCTCCTCCCTCATCCCGACCCCCCCCCAAGAGAAGTGGCAGGCAGGCAGGCAGCAGGGCTGGACTCACGCCCCGTCAGAGTGGTCAGCAGTAACAGGATTAGCTGGGAGAGAGAGCATGACGACAAGCCAGTTTGCTGCCGCGCACTGTCATTATTGAAATACATTACACACTCAAAATGGAGCTGCTGGAGCCAAACTGCTGTCGACTTAATTACTCCAAGAGCACTTTGTGGCCATGGCACATTTTAATAATTTCCTCCCCTTCTCACGCCGCTCCCCCAGCCCGCTGGTTTGGGTGATGTGCAAAAGCATGGCACCATAGCTGGAGCTCACTGTCCACCCCTTATTCACCGTTAAACCCCTCTTTCCACATCTTGCACTTCTTTTTTCTGTGATTTTCAATCCCATGTTTCACATTGTGTTCACGACACAGTGACACTTGTGTGTTTCTGTGCATGTGTTGGACTGTGGTTTAGCAGGTGCTTGAAATACAAACAAAATGAATCATAATGGTAAAACTAGCATTACTGCCTCTAGGTTGTGTACCCCTGTGAACCAAACTGAAGTTAGCAACACAGAAGATCTCTACAATCAGCTCACTTTCCAGATTAGAGTCACCAATTCAGTATCTGACCAAATGTCTCCTCTTCTGCTCCTGACATATGAGGCTAAAAAATGGCCTGAAAAGCCTTTTTGCAGAAAATCATGATGCAGCCACATTTATCAACACTTGACCATTTCTACACTGTGATTGTGAAAATAATGTTTCAACCAAATCATGAGATGATTTCTGCTCTCAGATCTGCTCTGGTTAGCACTTTAGATTAATAAATGACAGCCAATGTCTGCTAAGAGACAAGTGTGTTGCTGGTGCGGAGGTATAACTAGTTAGACTCCGATATGCGTGACAGCCACACAGACACACACCTGGAGACCCACCATGAGATCCCTTAGAGCAGCCATTTTTAAAAAGCACTCCTCAATCCTGCTGCTTTAACAGCGCACACCGTGATGCACTTTTCCTCGACTCACATCAACTTCAATTAGCTCCTAGATCAAATCTTATGACGAGCAAACTGTTGCACTGCCAGCTGCACACAGACCTCCTCCTGGTTGGCTGCTTTCTACACTTAACTTTCTCAGCAGCATCGCTCAAGGCCATATGACTTGACTCGATGAATTATGTATGGGCTCATATTCTGCTACAGCTCGTAGGCTAGAACTGTCATGAGCATCTGTGGCCACCCGTGACCAATGAGGCTGTTGAATGGTTATACAGTGTGTTCAAGTCCCCAGGGGTGAGAGGTCATGAAGGTTCAAGTCCAGGTAGATAATATTACCAATAGATGTTAGCCGCAGGCGTGATGCGAGTCCTCAGGGAGGAGTGGGAAATAGGATATGCGGGTGAGGAGTGTTGACAGCCCTGCAGAGAGGGAAAAAAAAAAACAGGAGGAAGAAAGAGCGCTGGAGAGGGAGCGAAAATTGGAGGAGATGAAGACAGAGAAATACGTAATAAGTAACAGACAGTGAGTCCTTAGCACAGTCACGCAAGCATGAATTAAAATGCCAACTCTGTGCAGGAGAAACACCAGGGGGTGTGCACACAGAGCAGGGCAGGATCGCTGCTGAATCACACACATGCAAACATATTTGCACGAACACACAAGCAGGGAAGTTGTCAAGTTTTGTTAGCTCTTCAGTGCTTCATTTGCATGGCGTAAATAGACTTCATATACAGATATTACCCCCTTGAGAACAAATATAGCTGTAGAACATTAACATGATGTGATGCTCCTTTCAAACACAGCCCCGTTCAACACTCTGCAAAGAAAACTCGCAGCCACACACCTGCATGCAACACTGAAACTGATAAATGAAAATCGTCTGGGCAAAGTTTGGAGTATAAAGCAGGCGAGAAACACAACCATGGAATCCCCTCTCTTTGGCAGCACGACGGAGCACATATGGTGAGGTAGATTTATCTCATTCTAAGAAGTGCATTTATCTACTTTGGAAGTCTCTCTGGATGAGATAAATGATATCACCTGCGGTCACTGGGGAAATTAGATAGATTTTTTTCTTTGTGTGCTACAGTACAGATGGCGCAGGCGTCTCAACTTCCAATTGTGTATTCATGTAATCAACGATCAAGTGGTGGATTACATGATTGATTCTTATTTTCTAGATTTGTCTCTGCTTTCACTTTTTTATAAGTCCTGCAACTGTATGTCACAGCTGATATTGTACAGCAGCCCACGGGTCAAATCTGGCCCCTAAAATATTTTACACCAGGTCTGTGAATACATAAAACAACATAAAAATAGAGGTTTTTATTTACTCCCCAACAGAGGTCCTAGCTAAGCCCTTGTGTCCTAAAACCCTAGAAATGTCAGACTGAGCGCGACTGATTTATCGGTCAACCGACATTATCAGCCGATATGAGCCTTTCACAGGCATATCGGAGCATATCGGCATCGGCGTATATTTTTTTAGATATGCAATTATAAGAACTTTTTTCACAGACCATATAATGCATAAAATGATGATTGGGTAGTTTTAAAATGTTCAGATATTGACTGATACTGAATAGTACTGATGTTTATTTAGCTATTTATTTTATTGTATTTATTCTTTATTTAAATGGTCAGCGAAGACCATACAGTACTGATGTGTATTTTATTTTTTCATATTCTTTATTTGAATGGTTAGTGAAGACTGATGCTGAACACATAAAGTGCTGATATTTATCTTATTTTTATTTATTCTTTTTTTGTTTGTATGAAATGTTGCAGTAAATTTAAGAAAGCAGCTTTCTGAGTACTTTTGCACAGTCATATCAGTGCAAAATCAGCACACAATTCACATAGAAATTATCTATTTTCATTCCAGCTCAAATATTCACAATATTGGTCACCATATTGGTAAGCGATGGTATTGGTATTGATATCGATATGGGCTCTACCTAAATCCAAGACACATCCTTAAAATCCAAGAAATGTCTCTTAATCCTAAAAACTTCCTGACATCATAAAAACATCCTAAAATCCTAAAACATCCTAAAATCCTCAAAATATCCTGAAATCCTAGAAATTTCCTAAGATCAGAGAAATGTCCTGAAATCTTGGAAAGGTTCTAAATTCCAAAAAACATCAGAAAATCCTTGAAATGTACTGGAGACATGTACAGGGCTGCTGCGGCTGGCCCCTGGCCTCCTCTCATTTTGAAAAGTGGCCCCCAAGCAAAGCAAGTTGAGTGTCCCTGCTGAACAATGTCACAGTGCAGGTGCTGTGGGCTGATACTCAACACTGCATTTTAATCTTTCCTGCCTTTTTCTTCTTACTTCCTGCACAATTTTGGCAACACGGTGTAAATCACACACACCAGTGAAATTAAACCTAACAGGTAAAGAAAAAAAAGTGTGAAAAGCAGGTGAGTTGGAAGAAGCATTCAGAGAGAAAGAGAGAGACAGAGGTGCAAACTAGACCCAGGGGACGCACCAACTGTGAAACTACAAAAACACACATGTAAATTGGACTGCAAACACCTGGCTGTAACATGTAAGAAAAAATGCATGTGCTGCAGATGGAAATGGAGACCACAGAAAAACATATGTTTCATCATTCCTATCTGCTAGAGTCCAATTTAAATTATTCGGATAGCATCAGAGAGCCTGTATGTGCATTGATTTCTTCGTTCAAGGGAAGGAAAAAACAGCTTGGAAACTCCAGACATCAGCAGAAAATAAGCAGTGAGGACGAGGAGAGATTAGAGCTGAATATTCCATTGAATAAAGGCGGTAATACTTGTTTTTATAGGGTCAAGTGGCGCATTAGACGCCACAGAGACAAGAACAATAAATGGCTGTTCTGCTGTGACATGCAAGTTAATGTGATGAAAAAGAGTGTATCTGCAGTGTGGATACACCCATTGCTCCTAAATATTTAAAATACAAATACAGAGGATACATTTCCACATGGAGATTAATAATGTAGCAGTCAATGAGATAAAGAAAAAATCTGTAGTGTATTAAGGTTACTAGAGAAGCAGAATTATACGTCACATGACTCAAGCCATGTTAGTGGCTTACTGATGAATTAAAGCCGGTCGTCTTTCATAACTTGCTGGCATAAATAGGTGATAAGGTTTCACATAACTTCACTAACAATGAATGTTTATATATCAGAAGACGATAGATTATTGGCCTGGACGATTATCGGGGCTGACATTTTTTTAATAACCAAAATTGAAGGACAATTTTATTTTGCCCAAATGTTTAGTATGACATAGAACATAAAATGCCATTGTTTGAGGGAAAAAGTTTGATTATTTGCGTCAAATGAAACAAACAAAAAAAACTTTTGTGTCTTTAAGGTTTACCAATCAAAGAGTGAAATATCTGGCACTTTTGTCCCAATTTTCTTGGCAATTTTGTTTTTCACTCTGCATGTGAGATTCAGCTGCTTGAATTCCCATCATGACAAGTTTAAAAAGAAGAATTTATTAAATTATTGAACAAAAAAAAATAGATGTTACAAATTATTTTGAGAAGAATGAATTGGAATGCATTGTCAGAAAAAAAATTTCATAAAATCCTTCTTGCCCTGTCTGTGCGTTTTTTAACACCTTTGAACGATCAATTTCAGTGGTTTAATACCAATTAAGGCTACTTTTAGATTAATGAATTCAATGCCTTTTAAGATTTTTTAAGGATACGCGTAAACTGTGACTATGCTACATATGTACATAAACTAATTGATATCAACTTTAGGTCCTCCATATACACGTACGTGAATGCATCACTTCACAGGTTTTTTATGGTCTGATTTTTTACAATTTTATTCCTCTGAAGCACTTTGCAACCTTGTTCTGTGAAAGGCGCTTTAATAAATACATTTCACTTACTTATATCTCTAGTACCTTCACCACTCCAAAGTGTGCCTGATGATTGGCAATGTTTTTTGGAATTGGTTTTCTTTGTTTCCATGTTCTTCTTGCATAAAAGTCTACCACAGCCTGTTAAAACTGACTATTGCTGATAAAGTGTGGAAATTAACAAACAGTCTTTTCAGCTTCAGCATAAGTCTATATATCATTTTTTCCCTGGACTATAGTAGTGCAAGACAGGGTTTCGTGCCACACGGGTCTCTGTGGTTTCCTCTGTTGGGCTGGGAGTCCTGACAGCGCTCTTTGTGTTGTTCACACTGTGATGTCACAGCGGTAGGGCATCAGTGGTTGCAGGAATCACATGAATCAGGTGTGAATTGGTGTGAAACCAACTGGGAAAGGGTGTCGGAACGGCAACGTTAGAGGCTGAATCAGGTTGTCTGCTCTGGAGGAACCAATAGTGAGGGGTCCATCAGCCAATTTTCTCCTCTATTACATATCCAGTGGCTTTTTTCTCAACTTAATGTATAAATTTGCCACGATGGAGAGCACTGGTAAGAGACGGTAAGCCTTTCATCATCTGTAGGAAGAAAATCTGTATTTGAGGTACAGTCTTTGGTCTTCATCTAGCAGTGAGCAGATTTATATTAGGATGAGCTATTTTCTTTTTAGAGTTTGGTGCCGCTGTAAGAATTTACTCACTATTCAGATTGTTTTAAAATCTCTGTTTTACATGTCAATATAAACCCATTGAATGAAATGTGTTAAATTTTAGCCATGAACTGCAACTCTGAGTTTTGTCCAAAATATATTTTTTTCCTCTGCTATCTTTTTATCTTTTTACTGCTATCCAAAATTCCACTGAAGACACTAAACAATAACAATAACAATAATTATCTGAGTATCAATTTCCACAATAGAAAAATAGTAAATCTTCAAAAAATTGTGTTCCAACACATTTTTTAAAAAAAAAAATTAAAACCATTAACAACTTAACCCCCAAATCACATTTTTCAGTTAAAAAAAGCAATATTTATGGGTGTTTAGTGTTGTTGACTGATTCACGTCCAACTCTTGAAATTTGAGAGCAAAGTATTAAAATAATACATATTGTGTAACCTGCTATTGCAATTGAATTTTGCTATTGGCTTATCCTGGTAACAAGAGCCTGCTTTTGTCTCCAAAACGAGCCCCCTGTAACTGTCCCATCTCATCAACCAACGACTCTGTGTGTATGCAGGGGGGAAGGAAGGTGCTGTGGATCAAGAGGCAGCACGATTTGGTGAAAAGAAAAAAATAGATGTCAACACCGCAGAGGAGTCACCAAACTGACTTTTGTTGTTTTTTAAACAATGACAAAAAGATCTTATCTTGCCTATCTTATCTGGGTATGTCTTGGTAATAATAATCATAGTAGTTATCAAAATCAGCTGAATTTTCTTTTTATTGTGAAAACATCTTTAGACTAAAAATACTGTGTGCAGCATAGGGTTGTAGCAATATAATGGATCCAAGGTTTAATTCGTTTGTTTTACTCAAAAAGCCTATGTGTTTCCATTCTTTGTAGCATTTAGAAATAATTCTGTATCACTATGATATAACTGTATTTTCTGAAACTGTTTTTGTACCGTGAAAACCTCATACTGTTGCAACCCAAGTGCAACTTACACAGCATGCCTCAGTGTCCTATGAGTCAGTTGTTGTCCGAAATCTGCATGCCTGCATGTTTGCATCAGCGCTCCACTGTTTTTGCCCCGTCAAAGTGCTCACCACCTTCAGCACTGATCCCCTATCCCTTCTTTGAAGTTCGACCTCAAAGAGCAGCTTCAAAGCTTCATCTCTTACACGAGAACATGTTGCTTCTTATGTGAGGAAAATATCAATAGGACTCTGCCTCTGCTATTATGATTTAATGGCTGTGTTATTGAATGAGTGGAGTTGAAGAATTTATAATTAGTTTTGCTGGGGAAAATCATTACCATTTGATTAGCTCAACCCAGTGTTTCACTGCAGTACATACTTTGCATATTAATAAGATGTATTTGTGTGCTTGAAAATGTTGTGTTGGTGTGTGCATTTTTGCATTTGCGTGTAGGGTGATGAGCAGTTGCTTGCAAGTCAGCCAAGAGTTGTGTTTGGAGGTGTGCGCGTTTGGTTGTGCACACGTGTCTCTGTCTGCGTGCAGTAGAATATACAAGCAAATAAAGCTTAAATGTGTTTTTCATAGATTGGATTTTAGAGTGCTGAGAGCTTTTTACAACAAATTGATGCCAAGTGCACTAGACCACCATTAGAAGCTGGGAAGTGTATGTAAATGTAGTCTCACGAAGTAAAAAGTTCAGTAAATATCCCCTTTGCAGCCATACACCTCGGCTGCAGAAAATCCTCCATAAACAGAAACTCAAAAACTTGTGACCAGTTAAATTAACCAGCAGTCCAATGTGCGATGTGCAAGATTAAGTTAACCCTTTAACACCTGGACCAAAATCAGCTTTCCTGTGTGGCATTTAGATGCATTTCACATCCATTTAAACCTTGAAACCTGAAAAAAAGGAAATTGATTTCTTTACTGGCAACTTGGCAAAAACAAACTCAGAAATCTCCTGCATATAATTAGTAAAAGGTAACAAAGAAATGATCTTAAAGTGGCAGAGATTATTAGATATTATCAAAAACAAGGGAAAAATTGACAGAACTATATTCATATTTCTCCAAATCATAAAATTATTGTTTAAAATTATGTTACAGAATAAAGAAAAAAGGCATATCCATCTATCTGTCTATCCATTCATCTATCTATCTATCTATCTATCTATATCTCTCTTTTTTGCTTATTTCAAGCAATTTTCTTGCAACTTTTTATTAATTTCTTGCTGATTTTTGATTCATTTTTTGTTAAGTTACCTGTTGCTCTTCTACCTTGTTTTTGAAAGAAATCAAGTCAGTTTACTTAAGTTTCATAAGGTTAATACAACCTGCACATACCAGTTGCTTTTAGACAAAGATTATTATAAATTATGACAGTTTTAACACGACTGTCCCATAACCATCATCACTGCTGTATTTGCACACCTGCTGCAGTTTACATTACTGTCGTGACTCCAGGAGGCTAGCATCCTGGAGCTATCTGGTAGTCAATTTAACATTCACAAAGAGAGACAAAATGGAAAAACACACTGCACATCAATTTGAGCCTTTAGTTTGTGGTTGCTGACAAGGTATCATCTCTGCTTACAAAAGGTGACGCCACAGGAGACGACTGAGTGCAGTTTCTTCTCCGTTCGTCCCTACCTGCTGGGCGGCTACTAGCCAGCTGAATGCAGAAAAAATATTGGGGGGAAGAGTATATTTGATTTTTTTAGCAATTGAGTTTTTTCAGTTTCTCAAGGAATCATTTCAGCTCTATTTAATACGGCTATTGACACTTCCATATTCTTCAACTAAGTAGAGCACAGACGTCTTCTTTAATACATTTTGTTTATATATAAAAAGAGAATTATCACAATAAAAAAAGGAAATAATCACTGCAAACTATTTGCATCAAAGCTTCTATTATTCTATATAACTATCAAGCGCACACTGTGTTTAGCATGGATAATTATTACCATGGCACAATGTCCTTACGGTGTGGACATGTCACGTGAAGAAGACTGAAAATTGTACATCCTTGCTCAAAACAGAAGACTTGATTTGACCACCAACTGAAAACAGACGGAGGATATAATGAGGGGGCAAAGAGAAGAAACAAGGCTGTCTGGAAAACTGGCAAAGTTTCCCTTCTAAGAGCAAAACAACGTTTTAACAAACTGACTGAAACATTTCATTTTCTGTGTTTATTTTCTTGAGCAAGAAGTGGCTAACTTTAGGACATTACAACAGAAAATAAACTGCTGCAGTCAGTTTGTTCAAGCTTGAGCTTCAATCATGTTATTATTATGATAGTCACACAAAAGAACACCAAAATATCAGGTGGTGCAGGTAGCAATTATACAACAAGTAATTCTAACCAAGCAATTTCATTGGTCCAAAAGACATTAAGAATGTGCTCAAATTTGCAAGCAAACCTTTTTCATTACTAAAAGAATTACTACATCATTTTTTAATCACAGCTCTTAAAGAAATTATATGAATATTGTTCCATTTCAGGCGAGGGACAAGGGGCGTTTTAAAAAAGTATTAATGAACATCAATTTCACTACATCAAAGAGATGAAACTTCACAAGAGAAAATACAGCTGACCGAATGAAAAGTAACAGCTAACTCTCTAATGATGTAAACCATAAAGTAACACAGAGATGACAAGAACCAGCATAAACCACAATGTTCTGAACAGACAAATTATAAACACTGACAAAAACTGACATTTGAGTTTCAGATCATAAAAGAGCAAACTCCATTCCAAAAACACTGTTTTTGAAAGGCTAAATGACATCAAGAGGCAGAATGAAGCAGAATATTTCCTTGGATAACAATCAGGTTGAAAATTTTGGAGATGATCTATCTTTTTTTCTCATATTTTTTTACTTTTGGACTTTACCTTGCTCTTTAGTTATCAGAAATGTTTAATATCCTCCGTTAGCTGTGCTGTGACACAGAGTTACTTGCTTAAAAATATAGGTTAAGTCTGTGGATGCAATAGCTAAATCTGTACATGGAAAAACATTTCAGCAGATATCTTAGTCATTAAAAGACTGAGGAGGTTGAGTATTTCTGTGTTCATATCTATAGTATTTATTCAGTTTGGGATACCTCATGATCTCTAAAGAGTATTACAAGTTGGCCAACGGACTCAACAGGGACCAGAAACCATCTCTGCACGTCGTTACTAAGGTTTGACCTACTTTTACATTTCATATAGGCTTCTACTGATGCTACTGATTGTTTTCCAGCAATTAGTCAGACTAATTCCAGTATTTCCATGGAAATAAGAGATAACATTTGCAAGTTTTTATTTTTATATTTTGAGAGCTAATTGCCCCAAAACATGAATACATTTTGATTATACATTTTTTATTTTGTTGGTAATAGTTGTATAATCAAAATATTACACTCAAGGATGAGCTTTGAGCACAATGTGCCGCAAGTATCACTGAAGCGCTCAAATGACGTTAAAGCACAACCTCTTGTGTAATATTGCTTAATTAGAGCCTCATTATTGTATGCAACGTAAACAATAGAAAATGAGATTTTTCTTAAAAGAAAACAAAGTAGTTTTTCATTTAAGTAACCTGTTTTATTTTGTCTTTTGTAGCTATATTTACTATTGCTCTAAAATACAGATTATGTCAAATAATCGATGGCTGCAGCTAGTCTGGAATAACTCGTATATTTGAAGATGGATTTTTTACTTGTTTTCATCTCAAATGTTTTGCACACAAGATCCTGAAAATGTTGAGGCTAAAATGCAATCATGTTTTATTTTTCTACCATTTTGCATGGAAAAAAAAGTTGCATAATAATTGGTCAATCAGTGTTAAATGTAACATCAGAATTCAAGCCTATGAGTAGATATGAGAAAGGCATTTACTCACATGTAGTAAAGGAGGAAATATGTCAAACAGAATTCTTAATAGAGGCCGCTAACCCTGACGCTGATACTACCATATGTAGTGTGAATGGCTACAGAGAATTTTAAAAAATCATATGAATCCACTCTCTGACTGTGTAAAACCCCATGGCTGCTGACACACACACACACACACACACACACACACACACACACACACACACACACACACACGCACGCACACACACACACACACACACACACACACCAGCCTGACACAGCAACTCATCATTACTGCCATTCTGCGAGAGCAGCTCGGCTGTCAGGTTGGCAGTGATGTGTCAAGACTGCAGGATGGTATAGGCAGCCTCCATAGCATAGCATGCATCCACTCAACGATGCTAATTGGCTGCTTCAATGCAAAACAGCTCTGACATGTCATGAGAAAAGGAGTGAGGATCTAACATATTTGGATAACAAGGAAAACAGAAAAACATGAATTTGAAGCCTTGTAATGTTGCTTCAATTTGACTAATTAATTAATAAGGAATTAAAAACTTTTGTATGCTGGAAGTTAACGTTTCGCAGACCTGACACTGGATACAAATCTCATGGCAGATGAATTTTGGGATTGATAGGTGCTACCTCCATACTGTTTCTGCTCCTGTATGAGGCCGAACCCCCCCTCCCCATGCTGTGAGAGCTGTCACATCGCTGACTGTCTCTCACCGCCTGAAGAAATTAAAAAACAAGCGGACAGGCAGATGGATGTCACCGCTAGTATTCCAGTGAGCGCTCCAGTAGACCAGTTGGAGATAATAAATTGCTGGGTGGTGATCATACGCTGTTGGATGCTAATTAATCTCAAATCAGACTCCGATCAGAGTCTTCAAACTGTCTCGATTCAGACAACTGAGCCTTTATTGTCTATAATATATGAGGAAGTGGCCTCACATGAATGTAGAATATTAGCATATGGAGGCCTATAATTCAGTCCATTTTTCTGTGTTGTTAATAACTTCTCACGTAGCCGTGTTCATCATCTCATTTATCTCTCATTTGTTAAAACATAATAAACTTATGAACTAATATAGCGGATATTCTCTACAGCATCGAATCAATTATTTTTTCCCAGCTATGTCTTGATTTTTTTATACCCTATTAGACACTTGTGTAAAAGTATGTGAAAGTTGACGTCATAAATGCATAAATATGGCAGGCTAAAGTCAGTATAAGGTCAATTAATTCACATATCCCTGCTGTTGGGCGCGAACCTCCTATCTCCAAAAAGGATCCAATAGAGATGGGAGGTTTAGTCACAAGCTTTTTGAAATACATTTTACTGGTAAAGCCCACTGATAGATCCAGAGGGGGGGCAATATGATTAATTTATGAAGAAAAAAAAAGAAAATAGTGCAATATAGATATGAGGTTTGCGGCCCACAACAACGATACGGAAACAGCTATCAACCTCTTGTTTAAACGCTCTTAACATTAAAATGCAGCCCATTTTCTTTGTAGCTTTATGTTGTTTGCGCTTTACAACCTCAAAGCACATGAACACAACAAAGTCAGAAGAACACATGAACGCAACATAAAATCCAACAGAAGAAAAAGAGACAGTACGATTATATCAACTCTGGGGTCCAGCAGGTCCTCCTAAGGAGCTACACGGCAATGACGACACAAAGTCAGAGAGGACCAACTACAAGGCCGTTTCTGTAAATGTTCCTGCCCCCTAGGTTTTACTTTTTAAGTTCCCAAAATGGAAACACACCCATACACAACCAATAAATGCGCTTTTCAAAAACAGCGTCATATTTATCAACACTAATCTAGCGGCCGGTCCTGGACTCAAACCAACACAATCCAATTTCTCCATGTGGCAAAACAATTGCCGTCCTAAATGGGCCCCTAACAGCTTCTGGGCCCCGATGTCCAGCACTGGTCAATATTTAAGCAAGAGAGCATATCTCCAGGTGACAGATAGTTTGTCTGCTACAGCCCTGCAAGAGGTCCCTATGTCACCAAACTTATTACATATTTCTCCAAGACACGTCAATGAAATTCCACCAAGCCACTCGAGCTACATAGATGTGATTGTGATTAACGGGACTTTAATACAGATATGCATTTGACTGCCTCAAATTTTCTATCCATTTATAAAATGAATAAAATGTTTTAAATATTTAATCTGTCATATTAGTTATGGATCAAACACTTGCATGTGTAAAGCACAGCATTGTAATTTTTGACAATGTGCCTGCCCGTAAGTACAGAAAAAAAAAATGTTGTCAAAGGAAAGAACATGTATTGCTTCAGGCAATCAATTCATAGTATGTGTGATTAGATGAACAGACGGCTCTAAGCGCATATTCCAGCAGTGTGCAGCTGAATCAGGTACTTCTCAGAACAAAGACATCAGCATGCCATAACAAGGCATTGCTGTGGGTTTCAATAATCACAGGAATAAGCAATAATTTACATAAATGCACTGCAGAACACAAACAATAAGTAACTTTGAGTGGCTTAAAGGGATAATTCACCCAAAAATGACAATTCTGTCATTATCTACTCTCCCTCATGCCAATGGAAAGTTGGGTGAAGTTAGTTATAGCCCACAAAACACTGCCGGAGGTTCAGAGGGAAAAGGTGTTGCACTCATCTCCCAAACAATTGCAGCAAATGTGACCAGGTTTAAAAAATGCATAATAAAACCACAAAATGTCTCCATGCTGCTCTTCTGAAGTAATCCAAGTGTCCTGAAGCCCCGATGTACCAAGTTGTTTTGAAAAATGTCACTGGCATCATGATGTATTTTTTTTTACGTTTGAACCACCATTTGCTCCAGTTGTTTGGAAAATTAGTGTAAAACTCTGTCAGTGTTTGTGGACTATGAAACACCACCAGACGTCCCATCAGCATGAGCATTCAAGCTCTAAATGTGTTAGAATCATTAAGGTTAGAAATTACATGTGGTTTAGCATTAGATTCTCATCTCATTAATTAACACACATTCACACCTTCCAGACTATATTTGAGATCTTACCTCCTGTGCCTGTGTGTTTTTTAATTCACACTGTTGTCACTACTCCGGTCTTTGAATCTGGCACATCAGCAGGTCTTGGAGGCTCTTCCATGTGTAGTCTTGCAGGCTCTCGAGGTCAGAAAACACCTCTGTATTTTCAGCGGGTGGGTGATCTAAATTAGAGATAAGGGAGATGGAAAAAGAGACAGAGTTTGGGTGAAATGTACTCATTTTGTTTGCTCTCTGGGAAACTCACTCTTTGCTCCATCGCTGCAGGGCTGCCTCTCATCTGATAGGTCGGTGAGGCTTCTCCCCCAACCTCCTGGGGATGAGACTTTACCAATAAAAAGCAAAATGAAAGATTCTCTAAGGTTTGGGTCGAGAGGTCATAGTCATGGTGTTGGCGTGGCGTTATGTGCACTGAAATATCTATATCACCTCTATAAAACTGAGCAGCAAGGACACTTCCCTTCCTACCGTCCTCTGTAACCGTTTGGAAGCAATTCAAACGGACAATATTGCCTGTGATAGAGATAGATATTGCCAGAGGGGATACACTGGATGCCACAGTAATAGACAAACTCTGCACCTCCCTATTTTCAGTCTATGCAGTGCCTCCATACATCCACAGTCCACTTATTTAAAATAGCAGTTCAGTATAATTACATCTATTGTACGCAATTGAAATGCATTTGTAGACTGGCAGAACTTTTATTTAAAAGCTTCTCTTTCTTTTCAATTTGCTGTGGGCTTTTCTGCTCAGCAGTTCATCTGCATTACCAGTGCTCTATCTCAAAAGTGACTTTTTTTTTCAGTCCTTTTTGCAGGCGCAGAACAACATTAAACATGGATCAGGATCTGATGCTGTGTATCAGCAATAAAGACGGTATTGTGGTAGATTTAGTTGTTTTACAACCATGCAAATTATCTTAATTTTTGGAACAGTGATATGTATGAAATTACCAATACCAATAACCAATTTTTCTCCACAATATAATTTATTACTTAGATTTTCACTCCAAGAAAGGGAAAATCAAAGTTTCTCCAGTATTGACAGTAAAATGTCTTTCAATCACCTATTGTGAGTTGGAGGTTGAACATACCTTTCTTTAATAAGAATAAGTCACCTTGCCAACAAGGTGGTAAAGGCAAGGACATGTTGCATGCCTCAAGACAAAACAGTCATGACAGGAATATAACAGCAAAAAAGAAGAAAAAAAACGGGCATTAATATTAAAGTAAAACATGAAAGTAGAAAATAAAAAGGGAGTTCAAGGACAAATTATACCTGCATAAATTAATTTAACATTCTCAGTAAACAGAATTCCATTAATTTTCTCAACAAGTAAACCATAACAGGGAGTCTTGGCCCTTTTGGTTTCTGTGGTTAAGACCAAACAGAAAAGGATGTGTTCTGTCACAGCACAGTAAAACATTGTTTGGGCTCAATAAAAAAACCCAAAATGCAATCAAAACAAAGTTCACTAATTTGATGAGAAAGGCAGAGGTCAGCATCATGTAGCCAATCAAAAGTCTGTTTAGAAAACATCTAGTTCCACTCCTTGATTCTGATTGGCTTAACCACATGTGAAATCACTGTAAAATACTCTATAGGCACACAGCTCTCACTGCATTATAATTGCAGTATTACTGCGTCAATTAGTCATCTATCATTCATCATCATTTATCATCTGCCAAGATGGTCAGACGTACCCAACAGCAAAATTCAATGAATGGAAAAACTCCACAAATATGCCGGCAAAAGAATTAAAGAGAGCTTTATGGGGATTTATGTTTGAGTCACCACTGTGTTCTGTCGCTTCATTTGAGAAATACCTGTACAGGGGCATTTGCATGGACCGTTATATTCCACTAATAATCAGAAAAATCTGTAATATTTTCTAATAAGCTCATCAGAACTGCCCTGGGCGGGTTTACATTACAGATTTTCACAAAACTTAAGCGATATTTTCAAAATGTCAAAAAACACAATTGTGAGATGATTGCGTTTACACTGAGTGATGTTCTGGTGATAACATTCAAGTAACCATGACGATGGATGTTCAAAACATTAGCAGCTTTATTTTTTTTGAAGCCACCGCACTAGCCGTCGTTATTTCTAATCAAAAGGTGGCGTAGGTATGTTTTGAAAGTTATAATGGAAAGACGAGCCCCTTATACGTGGGAGCGGCCACGCATGAGGGATTTCTGGGAGCTGATAGTCCATGATTTCACAGAGGAATTGTGGATTCAAAACTTCCAGATGATCCACTAAACTTTCTCAGAGTTATGTGATGCAATAACAGTTCTTGTAGCTCCTGCTGCATCATGAGGGAGCCAGTTCCTACTGACAAGCACATAGCCATAGCATCATGTGACCTAGAAAAGAGTAAAAAGCGTTTCCAACACAGTTTTGCAAAATATGGCTTTTTTGAATCACCTGAAATCACCTCATGCGAGTGTAAAAAATTTGGGCAATTGACGTTTTTCCATTAGGCATATTTTATATTTGCAATATCATTTTGCACAATTTGAGAGTTAATGTTTATATTATATTTCATAAATTATTACTTTTTCTGTTACTATATTTATTTGATGAAATATTGCCAGGTATATAACCATTTTATAAAAGCAATGAGCCACTTGAGGCTATGTTTAAAGGGATTTTAGAAAAGCTAACACTCCCCTAGCCATTCTTGCAGTCCACTGCATCTCATGGCTTGATGCCTCAATGCACTAAGGTCCAACTGCAGTATAATTGATTGCATTTGGTGCAATCAATCACTTAGATAATGATAAAGAACATCTACATCATGTTGATTCAGCCATCTATAAAGAAATAAAGGAACAGACGGGGGGCAAAAAAAGCTTTCTCAACTCAGATAATTTAAAGAATTGTCAGCCCTGTGGACAATGACGCTATTATTTATTCATTTGGCCCACCGGGGAATTTAGCCAAACATGAGGTGGGTACTTTCTTAAGCCACTATAGTCTGCTGCATAACTGCACGGAGTAGGAAAACAATGTAAATAAATAATAAGGCTTAAATTCAAACATACAGAATCCAAAGTCTGCTGGGGGTTTCTGTATGCTTCTGACTACTTAGAACATTTTGCTGCAACCAGAGGACTGAGAATCTATTGCCATGATTCTGACAATAACTCAGTTTTAAAGCAATTTATTATACACTGGTAAGGTCTGCACTGCCAAATGCTGCAGTGAAATCTACAAATGGGACCTGCTGCTTGTGAAAGGTCCTTGGAAAGTCTAAGGAGAGCGGTTTTCTGCTGTCAAGTGCTCTGAGAGAGTTTGGGACTTCCCGACAATCATTATTTTCACTTGTAAACCATATATCAAATCCTTTCGAAAAAACCTTGAATAAAAAAACTGCTGGGAGACGGGCTTTTATTTTGCAGGAGACAAGTGAGCACGACTTGCTGGAGTGTTTTCAAGTGGCAGAGCTTTTGTTCTTCAAAGGAAGAGTACCATCAAGAGCAGTCAAAAGGGCAATTAAAATGATCAAAACTCTCCTCAGTATTGACCAGAAGCACGTGAGTAGTGTTGGAAGTGCTTGTCAAAAAGGCCTTTGAGAATATGCTGGAGGAGGCGGTTAAGTATGTCGGAGCAGAGAAGGGCACGGAGGCTGGGAAAGAGCGAGGAGTCAGTTCACAACGATGGTTTCGAGACCACAGTCCCCTTTTATATGAATGTAACTGGGGTGAAACACCAGTGCAAGTCCTGTTTAACTGGGATGATCTCAAACACACTCAGCTAATTAACTGACGAAATCAGATTTACAAACTCAGTCAGAAGGAAAATGAACAAGCAAAAGAAATTGAAGTCAGAGTCCACAACTGTTGCTCTTAATTTCATTTATTCAGGTTCATACAGAGCAGAATGCTCTCACCTGCAATCAGCAAGCCCACTACACAGAATAAGAATACGCCTTTGAAATGTGACTTGAAATCTCATCTATGAAAAACTGCTACAAGAATGGGTTAGGCACGATCAATGACATTTACTTAATGGAAAGAAAATCACCCTCTCACTTAATTTTAAAAATTGGTTAAATTGTATGTTTGTTGATCTTTTTTTCTTAAATGCTACATTATCTCCCTACACAGGTTTTGAATTTCTTTTCATTCTGCTTACATTATTGTTTCATACATCCTGGTTCCATGTTTTAATAAAATAAGATTCTTATCCTTCTTCATTTTATATATATATATATATTATATATATATATATATATATATTATATATTTTTAATTTTATTTATTTTTTATTTTTTTGACAATTTTGGGAACATTTATTACTGATCTAGGTCCTGCTAATTGGAGTGGGTATTAAATGACTCGATCGTGTAACTTTTCTTGACTTCCCAACTGTTACTGGACCAAATGGATTAAGTGTGAAAGCAAATCATTTTATAAGGGATGTAACGCTCAAAAAAATGTATCCACAGTACAAAAAAAGTACAAATCACTACAAAAACACTTCCCGGAGGCCTGGGATATAACAAGACAATATAAAAAAATATGTAGAAAATGTGACGAAATGTGCTGTTTTCATATGTGTCACATATTCATTTCATGACCATCACAACCTCCTCATCGCTCCACACAGATCTGACGTTTTTGTCAGTATTTGCCGTCTCTCCGGTGGCTTCAGTGGATATTCTATATGTGCATCATGAACTGTTCGCCATGTCTGCTTCCTTTGCGCTCTTTTGCATTTTTCCTTTATTGATACACCAACTTCACATTTACTTTCACTTTCTACTCCCCACTGTGCTGACTTTGGTGTTTCCCTGTGGGGAATGACCATGAGCTCAGTCAAGAAGCTAAAAAAACTGGCACTTAACGTTTTCTGCATCCACATTATAATCCATTTGTATAAGTAGGCTGACTATGCTACAACCATGCCACTGTATTATTTACAGGGCAATTCAAATTCAATTAATTGATTAAAAAATAAGTCTGCAACTAATTGTTTTCATTATCTTTTAATGTATTTTTTACGATCCCAGAGCATGAGGTGAGGTCTTTAAATTGCTTTTGTTCAATTAAAACATAAAGATGTTCAATTTACAGACATATAAAACAGACAAAAGCAAATTTCCCTAAATATGAGAAGCTGGAGCTCGAGAGTGTTTGACTTTTTAGCTTGATAGATTAATTAATTTCTGATAACCCTTTGAAAACTGGGTCAACATCAGTTTTCTTGTGCTGCGTTCAGACGATTTTCACAAGCTGTTTGACCCTTTAAACCCTGAGCAAATTGATTTCATTTCTTTTCATAAAATGTAGAAAAAAATCCATGACCATCTCCACAAGATGTGTCCACCAAATTGCAAAAAATGACTAAATTGTGAAAAAAAATCCCTGAAAAGAGGGATTATTAGAAAAGTATCAACAATAGGGGAAAAGGTCCAAAAAAATAATATTCATAACTATAAGAATTGGATCCCCCTTTGTTACTTTTTGCATATTTTCAGATAATTTTATTTTAACTTTTGTTTTTAACTTTTTTTTTTATCTCATTTTTGGGTCATGTCTTCTTCAGTTGCTCATTACCTTCTGTGCATGTATTTGAAAGAAATCAAAACAATTTTTTCAGGTGTCAAAGGGTTAAAACTGACCAATAGTTTCAGCTTTAATTAGATTTTTTTTAACAGAAAACTTGGAGCACAAAGGTCCACATACATTTGATAACCGGCTGTGGTTACAGAAAACAGAGAAAATATATACATGTATAACAGAACTTTTCAGTCATATTCTTGTTTTGTTGTTTCTTACTTTTTTGCATATTTTTATGTAATTTTCTTATAACTTTTTAACATTTTTTTCTCATTTTTGGGTTAACTGACATATCATTTCAGCTTTACTTTGATTTTTTCAAGAGAAAAATATAAGCACAGAGGTTCACATACATTTGAATAAAGGCTGTGGTCCCGTGAGACTTTATCGTACTATTCAGTCCTCTCTATATGTTGTATAAATGTGTTTCTGTTTCTACAACGGTTCAGTTTCATACATATTTAAAGTCAATATACCTAGAAATCCTTATCAGCATGGGGACTGAAATAAAGGCAGCGCTCTCTCATAAACGCCCCCCCCTCCATGTTCTTATCGTTCTGTGCACTGGCAGTGCAATTTACATCAGTGCAACAGCAGCTGAATAGCGGTTGTTTACTTCATTGTCATTTGTGTCTATTGTATCTAAAAGGACCACCTGCTAGCTGGAGTAGCGGTGGAAAGCCTTCCAGGGTGCGCCTCATAATTGCCACTGGGGGGCTGGTAAATAACAGCATGCTATTTCACAGGCTCACAGCCCCGCCACCGTAATAAGTCACCGTGTTGTTTCCTCTTTTCATTAGAAAATGTCAGAGCTAATTTAGGACATTTTGGTGAGAGAGTGAGGAGGTGAACGTGTGAGAGGGGAGGATAGGAAGGGTGACAGGACAGGAGGGGGTAAGCGTTTAGCTCGGTTGCTATGGTGTTGCAAGGCACGGGGCGGGGGCCGCACTGATAAACATGAGTGAAACAAAACATCGGTGCATCTGCACGCACACACACGCCGCCCCTTTCTCACACTCATACAAGCTTTCATATCAAAAAGTATCTGCCTCAGGTGCTGATGCCACTGTAATTCATCCTCGGCGACGTGAACCACAAAGCAATTTGCACTCATCAATGACATGTGTGCAGTATTAATATGATTAAGTGTGTGGGAGTGGGTGTATATTAGAGCCTTAAGGTAGCAATATACTTGAGACAAAATGAAACTGCTGTCAAACATGGCGCTAACAGCAAAAGTCTATGCGCACTGCAATTTCAAGAATGTTCGGTTAATGACGCTGAATGACAAGTACGCTGTTTCCATCAGTAGAGACTTACTGAGAGATGGCTTTTAATCCTTTGAACCCTGAGCTAATTGGTTTGATTTCTTTGAAAAACATGAGAAAAGAGGCACTGAGCAACTCTGTGAAATGTTCCACAAAATGCAAGAAATTATCAGATTTAGATTTTTTTTTTAAATGAGAAAAGCAGAAAAAAAGAAAAAAAAACTATATTTATAATTATCATAATTACGTATTTCAAACTATGTTACAGAATTAGTATGATTTTTTTATCCCAGTCCACATCTTATTTATTTATTTTTTTCTGTTTTGTTATTTTAATTTTTGTTTGTTGCTGAATGGGCCAATGTGCAGAAAACTACTTTTTTAACTCTAAATTATTATAATTATACTATGTACTTATATTTCAAATTATTTCATAAATACATTTTTATGGCACCCTTTTCATATTGTTGTAACAGGTTATTTTCTAATTAATTTCCATTAATTACTTGCAGATTTTGTGTAATTTCTCAATAAGTTGCTTTTTGGGTTATTTAAAGAATTTTAGGTATACTCTGAACAATGCCATGTTTTGAACAAGCCAATTTGACCTGTTTTGCATTTGAAAATGAAAATTAACGGTTACAACTGGTAAACTTTAGGCTTATTTGAGTCAAAGAAGTAGATTTTCTCTTCGTCACCTCTCTCTGCGTACATGCTGGGCGAGTAAACGATGCAGAAATGTCATGTATGTTTCCTCTGCATGCTTGTTATGCTGTAATGTGCTACATGTCCTGAGAGTGCACCCAGGAGAAGTGTTTCCCTCTTAACCTAAATCATGATGCAACGACATATTACTCTGCGTTTCCCTGTGGTATATCACTCCGTGCACAGCACTGTCATTACTAGGCAATGGACAAATCAGACACACAGAGAGGAGGCAATTACCTGTAAATTGGTTTCATTAAGTATAAAAACAACAGGAGGACTGCTTGAGAATGCATTACATTTCACTCTCAAGGAGGAAAAAAAAACAAAACGCTGACAGGAGGTAATTTAAACATGAAATTTAATATATCCTCTTAATGTGTTTGCATGAAACCAAATCTGCTTTTATTTGAGATCATTTCTTTCAATTTGCAATTACCCAGCAAGTACTCATTTCTTAAAAAGACAGCTCCTCGTGGGGAGATTAACAGAAAGACCACTTCAGCTGAGGTCGCAGATAAATATGCGCACTGAGTGCAATGTGACCTTGTCATTCCCAAAGTTTCTACCAGCAAAAAAATACATTTCTTCTTTTGAGTGAGAAAGGATGTCTGCAGCTGCGACTTTTAGGTTTATTATGGTGCAAAAGGGGTTTATAGACAATTACAAAGTGCATTAAAGAAGAGCATATTAGTGTAGCATAAAGACTGATGTACAAAATGCTGAAGGCAGATTCAAAGGCACTGTGACAAAATATGGTTTAAACTCTTAAACCTCCTGCAGACTGTGAGATTTTTGCAAAATCATACATTTAGTGCATTTAATAAACTTGGGTACAACATCAAGTTTGACGTATGCAGACTGTGCGATGACATCACCGACTGAATCGCAGGCTATAACCTACGTCCACTGACGTCAATACGCAAGGACAAAACGTTGTCAGCGTGCGTAATCCATCTACCACGCTGTACTGATAGAAGGAAAATGTAAATAAACATGAATGGAGTTCTTACTATGGTGGCATCTATGTGTGTCAAAAAAGTCTGAGGAAGAGGAGGAGAATGTGGACGCTGTCATGGTGGGAAAAGAGGTCAGTTTAGCAACAACAGCTCGACGTTAGGATTAGCATCTACTAGCATTCAGCAGTGTGGCGCTGATCAGTGCGTCATTTCATGCTGCATTTCTATTGGCTGGTTAGTACATGTAGGTCATACCAGCAGTCACACAGTGAGATTCTCATCCCAAATTTCTGACACTTTCAGACTTTTAACCCAAGCTGTCTTTGATTGCACAACCATAGCAACGACATCTTCATCACTGTGTGACGCAGGACCATCGTTTTAGAGCCACAACCAAAAATATCGACACGCTTTCTTCATGAAGGTCGTCTTTCACCTGGGACAGCCTAAAAGTGTATACCTGCCGTTTAAACATTAACGTTATTTTTGTCTTTTTATCTTTGGACCTCTTGTCTACACTTTCACAATTTTAATGGGGATTTTAAGTTTAGTTTTTTTGTAATCATTTAATAATTAATTTTACCTTTTATGTCTTTGCTCTTTACTCCTTTATTGAAAATCTGTATACTTTATTATGTTATCTATTTCACTGTTCTGTAAAGTACTCTGAATTGCCCTGTTGTACAAAATGTGCTATTTGCAACTTTCTCATAATTTTTTACTGTTTTTTGGTCCATTTCTTGCTTGTTGCTCAAGGCCAAATCAAGCCAATTTGCTCAGGTTTCAAAGGGTTAAAGCAATGACTTTACGTTTACCCCAGGACTGCAGTTTGAGGTGATTACAGCCACCGTTCACATTTTTACTCCTATATGTGTTGCATCAGTCTGGATCCTTTGTTTCATTTTGAGCCCAAAGTTTAGGTAATAATTTGTACAAGAAATTATTAACTGATCAGAGTTTAAATATGTTTATTACTGTGTCAGAGCCAGTAAAACTGTGGTTTAGTTTGAACTTTACAGAACTTTACGTGTAGTTAGGAGGAGAAATCAATTTTGAGCTCAACAATGAATCCATAAGCCATCGAAAAAGACTCCTACACCTTCTCTTCCCTGACGAAATTAGAATAAGCGAACAATAACAAGTTCCTTATCTTAACTGCCTGTGGGAAGAAAGTGTAAAGAATAATGAAAAGTGAGAGAATATAATTAAGCGAGAGAAAGGGAGGAGACACACACATAAAGTGCGCACACACACACACACACACACACACACACACACACACACACACACACACACACACACACACACACACACACACACTGTAAGATATGTAGAGGTTAGCACACAGAGTGAAAGAGGCAGAAAGATATCAGGGAAGTGAATATGAATGGAGGAGATAGAGATGGAAAAAAGATGACATCTGAAAAAGATACAGGGAGATTTGGAGGAAATTAACACGATAAAAAGTGGGAATAGGTGTGTTGTGGGCGGAGAGCTCGTTGGAAAGCTCTCCAGTTAAATACAGTTTGATTTAGTGTTATAGTGAAGTTCAGCCAGCTTGGCAGTTTGATCCAATGGGCTTTTGGCAAACAAACTGCAACACAGAGAAGCTTTTTCCAGCTGAGTTTTGGAATAATTACACCTAGATATCCCTCGGCTGGCGGGGGGTTTAGTTACAAATGCTGACGCATACGGTAAGGTATTCCCATGTGCAATGAAGAAATAAACCCAAAGACGTGTAGTTATTGTGGGCGGACAGTTGTGGGAACACAAGGGAACAGTTTTGGAACTACAAAGTCGGATGTTTTCTCTCTTTAACCCATTTTTTGTGCTTTTATTAAACACACCAGTGCCTACATTGGTATTTTTACTTATTGTGATGTCATTTCTTTGAGTATTTTGAAATGCTTTATATCCCTAAAATCTGCACAACTTAAGTGAAAAGGTTATGTAAATCAACAGACAATAATAACTGAAGCACTGAAATGAGTTTTAATATCAGTATTGCAGATTTTTTTCGCCCTGTGGGTTTTTTGGGGGGAGTTTTTCCTTTATCGATGTGAGGGTCTAAGGAGGGATGTCGTATGCTATAAAGGGCTCTGAGGGAAACCGTGATTTGTGATAATGGTATTTAAAAATTAAATTGACTTGACTTGATATTGGCAAAAAATCCAATGCATCCCTATTTAAAAAATGTCTGGATGCTGCACAAGAAAGTCAATCCAAGCTTCAAAGGGTTAAGCATTTACGTCAAAGTTTGGGGCTCACCAAAAAATTCTCTGACACACACTGCAAACGAGTAAAAGACAGAGATGCAGAGTAAAAGTGACACAGGCAGTCAGAAAAGCACACTTGAACACACCGACAAAGGCGAGCGGAGACACACTTGGCGTCACAAGTGTTTATGTTGTAGTTTATGATGTTCTGAAGCGTCTCAGCCTGTTTTCACTGGCAGGAGAGCTGCTGAGCCCCCCTATTGTTCGGCTCAGTAGTGTAAGAACACACTCTGCAGGACTCAAGGCCTACTTTCATAACCTACTTCAAAAGCCACCGGGACACACACCTCTATCAATATCCCCTCTCAGAACTCCTGCACCCTGCCGGCTTCCTCCCTACTCCTCACCCTTTGCTCCCTTTCTCACCTTTCCACTTCAGTCGCACAGCCTTCCTCGACTTGATCTTCCTCACCCTCCGTTCCCCTTCCTCTGCATCACCTATTGTATATTTCTCCTCCCCTTTCCCACAGAGAGAGAGCTTTTGCTGTCAAGAGAGCTGACATCAGCAAACAAAGAAGCGTGGGAGCTGCAGAAAAAGAACAACACTAATAACTATCCCAGGTAGAGGACTACATTTCCCATGACCAAGATGATGTTGATTCCCGGGAGGCTTTTTGTGTAGTCCTAAATCATAGCAAAAAGATAAAATAAAATGCCGTGCGAGCGTTTCACACTGCTTTCAGAAGAGCTACTTGCACACTCGGCTCTGCAGCTCAGCCAAAATCCATTAAACACTCTGCTTACTTGATTGCTTGAGAGGCGGCCCCGGTGCAGCGATATTGCAGTTAATTGGACTCATTTGCATGGTGTTGAGTTGCAGTGTCTGTTTGTCTTCAGTCGAGTGGAACATTGAGTTCTTGAACTCTAATTGTCTCCTGAACCTCGCTGCCGCAACTTCAGACTTATCTACACACAAAATGCAACCCATTATTCTAAATTTAAACTGGAAACATTTAGGAGTGATGTATACACTCTCAGAAATAAAGATGCTCTCTCAAACTGTATAGGGTTCTACTGCTTGTTCCCATAGGAGAACCCTTTTTGGTTCCCTGTAGAACCTTTTTATCAAGGTTTCAACTTGAACATTTTCAGAGGGATCTACCTTGAACCAACATATTATATACTGTGTGTCACAATTATAGTGCTTTTAAAATGTACTTGTTTGTTTTGTTTGTTTAAAGAAGTCTTTCAAACCAAAGGTCTTTTTTTCTTTGTTTTCTTTCTTTGTTGGTTTTTTTTTTGGGAAGCTTTGTGTAACACCTCGGCCAAAGGACTACGGATGAAAAATAGCCTCCTGGCTGATTCCGGCATTTTTATACCTTGTGTATTTAATAATTTGCGCAGTCTCTTTTTAAATAAAGTAAACCAAAATCTGTGAAAGGTTTCACGCAAAACCTTCTCTGGGTATTCTATCCAGAACTTTTCCACCTGATCAGAGTGCTAACAAGAACCCAACCATGGGATATTACCAAGAACACTTTCATATTTCAACGAACCAGGGGGTCTATTGAGAACAGGGGTCAACCTATATTGGTTTTTCAAGGACAGTACAATGAAATCGAAACTCTTTCTGTCAATATGTAGGATTAAAAATGTAACAAACTACACAAACCTTTGTTTAGATGCCTTTGGTAAACGTGTAATCAAAACTGAAACTTCCATCATCATAAACAGCAAGTTCCCAGCCACTATTCTTCAATAAAGTCAAGAGGAAATTTAAATTAAAAAGGAATAAATAATAATAGCTCCCTGAGGTTTTACATAGTAAAAATGTTTATACTTTCTTTGCACTTTTTAATTCATTTACTTTATTGGCAATCATTAAACTCCAAAACAAATAATGGGCAAATGCCAAATATTGGCCCTGATAATCAGCCAGGCCGATAATCTGTCAACCCCTAACCGCGAACCCACCCAAGAAATTCGACCGATAACCCCTTAATATTTCAGAGTCTGTTAAATATTGTTGCAAAGCTCATCAGTATTTTCACTCCTGTGCAGATTATATGCTGTTCACAGTGATAACAGTGGCAGATTCTAAACTCAAAAAAATATGTGGTAATTTTTGGAAAAATGTGTCCTTGATTGCAGAGGGAAGAATGCAAAGCAGGCTTCTCATTTTCTAGCCAGCCACCTATTTAGCGTTGTAAAATGATGACTGTTATTTGCAGGTTTTACAGCTGAGACTGGATAATTATGCTAGAGTTTCTGTCTCTCTCTAGAATTTACAGTCTCGGACTGACTATTTTTTTCCCCAGGTGACTCATTTAAATCCACAATCCTGTAAAAGGCTCTTAACTAGGCACCTGATGGCTACAAAGATAATGTGCTAAAAAGGTAAAGCTACATGTACAAGGCAAAAAGACAGCATTTTTGTCAGTTGATGATTCATGTAGAAGACATTTAAAAAGTAGGGCAGAAAAAATGTGAGATTTGACACCACTCTGGCAGCTTAACACCTACTTTTCACTTTTAAAGTTTTAGGTTGAGGACTAACCAATGTGCCTGGCAAACCTTTTCAGATGAAGTTTCTTTAAAAACTTCCAGAAATCCAAAAAAGAAAAAAAAAAAAAAACAGAACGAATAGGGTCACTGACAGGATGTCCTAGACACATGGAAACTGTTTCGATGACAATATATTCATAACTTAGCAAGCTACTGAAATCACAACTTTTAATTGTGCATATTTGACACAACAGGTCACTGAATTTCTAAGGGCTCTTTTCCACAAAGTAACAGCTGTGAAATGTGTGACAGGACATCACAGACACACAGGAACTGGCTTGATGTCAATATATTCATAAATGAGCAAGCTATTGAAGTCACAACACTGAAATGTTCATATTTCAGGTAAGAGGTCACTGATAATGGCATCAAGTGGTTTTAGGAGGGCTGTTCTCCACAAAGTAACGGCTGCAAAAGTTGTTACAGCATGACAAGTGGTTTGAAGTCAATATATTTATAATCACAACCTTGAAATGGTTATGGCATCGGGTCACTGTTTGCGATGTTAAGGGGTTTTCTAAGGGCTTTTTTTCCACAAACTAACAGCTGTGGAAGTTGTGACAGGATGTCACAGACACAAAATAAGTGGTTTGATGTCAATATATTCATGAATGAGCAAGCGATTGAAATCAACACCTTAAAAATGTCCATATTTAAGGCAAAAAGTCACTGATAATCATGCAAAGAGTTTCACTAAGGGCTTTTTCAAAAAACTATAAGCTATGAAAGTTGTGCCAGGATATCCAAGACACACTGAAACAGACCTTTGCTATGGATACAGGTCTGATCATAGACACTTGGTGGAAGTGATAAAATATTTTTTAAATCAACATTTTGTATCAAACTCCTTATTTCTACCCCCTGCCTTTTGTTTTGGTTGTTTTCTGTGGATGGTGCTCTGTGCCTATTGTGTCTATTTCTTTCATGATATTATTGTAAAAATACAAAAGTCAAAAATAAAATATATTTCTCCTTTCACCTCCTTATTTCTTTCTAAAGCAGCTGTGTAATAAGCTAGATAATGTGAAGCAGACAAGTCATTATTACTAAATAAACCCAGTCAGGGTAATGGAGACAAATCTTGAATCACCCTGTTTATCCCAGTTTATCTCTTACATTTTGTCTGCATGTGTGTATTTGTGTCCTTTGTTGACATGCTTCAGATTGAACAAAGGTTTCCACACATCTCCAGAGTTCAGGTAATTGAGAGCCATAAAAACAAAGTCCGCAGGGCAAAATGTGACGATGCATCCACCTGAAAATAAATCTTTTTAAAGAATGAAGGTTGGAAATGCCTTCACCCTTGGAGTCTGAGCGCGGTCGCTAACCTGATCAGAGGCATCAGAGAGCTGGCGGGGACCTGGAGGCAGGGTGTTACAGTGATGGATCACAGTGGGGAGGAGACCGAGAGAGAGAGACGGCCGAGGGGGCCCGATATACCGCCAGGCCATCCTGATGGTCTGAAACAGCAGATCTGAGGGAACGATGTGGGGGGAGCAGACTTTGTGTGTCCTAATGGGATCCTAGATCTGCACTATCTCAGAGCCTTCATGCCCCTGCAGCGGTCCTGATAGCAAACAAACGCGGATCAATCGATGGTGATGCCTCGCCTCACTTTCCTTTGCTTCCTTCCTCCAGGCTATCACAAAGTGTTCAAACCGCAGTCCTGGTTTGACACTAACTGGTTGTAGCTGAGCTCCAGTCCAAGCCCATAACAACATAACTGTTTGTCTTCGGGAGGGAATTATCTCTCATATCTTTGTTTACATGTTGATACGAAATATTAGGGGTCTACACATTATTGGTCTGGCCAATTATTGGCATTTTTTATTTGGCATTATGCAAATTATCTGTATCCGCATTCTATTTTAATGATCGCCGAGAAAATTAATTAAGTAAAAAGTGCAAAGAAAGTCTTAACATGGGAGGAGATTTTACTCCGTAAAACCTCAATTCTTTTTTCCACTTGACTTTAAAAACAGTTGCTGGGAACTTGCTGTATATGATGTTGAAAGTTTCAGTTTTGATTAAACATTTGCTAAAGGCATTTACACAAAGTTTTGTGTTGGAGTTTGTTATATTCCAACGTCAGAATACTGACAGAAAGAATTTCATTTTTATTGTAAATGCATAACGCATTAACAGAAAATAATTGCTATCAATACTGGCCCTGAAAAACCAATATCCATCGACCCCTTTTAAATATAAAGTGAGCTGTATACTGTAAAAGGAAAGACATCTGGTAACAATGGAGCAGAATATATAAAAAAGATTTTTTAAAATAATAATTTAACAACAGCATCCTTGAAACTAGATCAGTGCTAACAAAACATTTGCATTGGACTCGATCTCATCCAAAGAACAAAGCACTATGTAATGAAATATTCAGGGAATGTTAAATGAGAACTGATGGGATTTTTAAATATGCAAAAGTAAAAATTTGAGCTGCAGGCGATTTTATCACAAAGCATAACCAATCATTTTTAAAGGTGACACATTTCAAATGGAGGAGGCCCCGTCAAATGACATCAGGCTGGCAAATTCATTCACACTCTGTTGTGTAACTTCAGATGCATGAAAAAGTGCCCCAAAACAGCAACTATGCAGAGATACAATCTGCACAGTATGTTACTCTGAATGATCAGAGTAACATACTGTGCCTTTAATCAGCGTGTACAGCCGCCTGCATTAATAGTTTTCCATTTAAAGCTTAAGTGCCCAAAAACATTCTCATGTAAAAGAGCATGCATGCAGTGTAGACACTGTACAGTCCCATATCAACAGCATCAACTGCTACTGTATTTTGTTAATACAGACCTGAAATAATCACAGTAACAACATCACTGACCAATTATTCTACTGCAAAAACAGAAAAAAGAGAAAAAATGATTAAATGTTATATATGTCATAATTCAGATTTATTTTGTCAAAATGTTCTAAATCTCATTAAAAAAAATCCTCATTATTCTGTGTCATCATTAGTATTTTTTATTTGACCATGTATGTTTTCCTTGTCCTTAACTTTCAGAAATTTGATTTACTTTTTCAACATGTACAACTGAAACTGCCGGGTGTCCTTTCTTTTTGTCTTCTTTCTCTTTGAAACGCTCGCTCTCTTACTCTTTCTCTTCCCTTCGTCCAAAACATAATGTCAGACAAGTAGATTGGATTTGCCAGAATACATTTCTATCTACGCCAGTGGGACCATATCTACCCAGGTCATCCATCCATGAGGTGCTGCTTCAGATGGATTCCACCTCTTCGGGGGCTAACGTCTGTCCCAGCTCCCATTACATGACCCCAAGTCCCTCATCAGAATATAACATTCCTACAGTCTCAGAATAACTCGCATCCCCAAAGTGTAATGCAGGTGCCAAATCATTTTTTTCTCTCTGGCAAAAAAAAAAGTCCAGGTTAAAGAGAAGCTGACTGCAGGCTGGTTAAGGAGAATTCCCTGCTGACATATATATATACATGTTTTTACAATGCATCAAGGTGGTGAGGTCCCAGAGTCATAAAAAGAAACATTTTTTGCGCTGGGAATGTGTGTAAATTAGAGGAAAACAAAGATTTTTTTTTCATTGCAAAATGCAGATTAGAAGAAAAAAGTTCTTCTTTATCTTTTTTTTTTTTCTCTCAAAGGAGGGCCCATACTGTGTGCAATATTGCAAGCACAAAGTGTACTCTGGCCGCGAACTTGCGTGCACGCCAGGAAGCTTTCAATTTAAGACCAGAAAGTGTCAGGACTGAAGGAAGTGTACGAATCAGTGGTACAGTAAAAACGTACTCAGCACTGCATTCTGTTCACATGCTAGCTCTGTGCATATGGTCTTTGTTCAAGGTATGAATCAGAGATTTTTTTTATCTCACTCACTGGGTTTTGTTCTAGGGCGCCTCTCCCCCAGCACTGCAGAGCTACATTTGTGGGAGCCACACGATGGTCTATTCTGCACCGGAGGAGCTGGTGCCGCAGGATTGTGTGAAGTCAAAGCATCGTTACTGTGACACGAGCTTGTTGAGCCTAAACTGCCACCTGCATGCAATAATCACCAACCATGTGAGTACCGGGAGCACAGACATGCACATATGCATGAACACACACAGCAGTTCATACAGAGGCCAACACATTCTCCATTAAAAAAAACAGTCATTTTACTTCGCTGAACTGTGGAGTTACTGCTCTACAGCTGCCTCCATCAGCAGCTGTGGAAGGTAGAGAGGAGAAAAAATTCAAATATAATTCTTTTTTTAGGTGGCTAAAGTATGTTTTTCTGCGGCCCAGTCCACAGCTCCACAGCAGTACATCGCTTAACTTCCATGCCGATGTTTTTGGACTGTACTTTATTTACCAGAGGAGGAGGGTGGCTGGGGTGTGACTTTTTTTTTATTTAAAATGAATATGAAATACTACCTTTCCAAGTTGTATGTCCCTCACCTAAGCCAAAATTAAAAACACAAGCCCTTCCTCAGTATTTACATTTTGCAGCACCCCTTTCCCCCTCATAAGTAACGAACAGTCCCTATCTGTAACCACTGAGAAGGCCGGCAAGGCGATGAGGAGCACGCACAGAACGCCAAGTCCAGTGTTTACATGACGGAGAAGCTCGACTTCCAATCACATTATCCAGATTTGTTACAAAAATTAACTAAACATAATTAAAAGGAAAATAAGGTGCATATCAGTAGATCAGTGTGTGAGGTGGAATGAGGTGTGCGTGTGTGTGTGCGCAACAAACAAAGAACAAACCAAACTAAACTAAACCATGTCGGCCATGTGGCGTCAGCTGCTCAACCACCAGAGAGAGAGCAGAGTGACTCCAGCAGCCATTTATAGAGGTATGCCCCGCCTATAGGTGTGGCCAGCCATTTAGACGGCCCAACTACTCTGGGGCTGCAGCAAAGGAAGGAGCTGAGGAGAGAGGCACAGATTAGTGAGGCCGTCACAGTATGATTTCCAGAAATTCGATTTAGTGTGATTTCAGTCGGACTAACATGTTTACATGTTTTTAAAAGTCCAGTTTTAGTCAGACTAATACACTAATTCGACTTTTTCTAGCATCGTGTACACGTACAGAGTAAATGAGCAAGCGGTGATATTTGACAAGCTGGGCTGTGAGCATCACATGACGTCACAACTTGAGGCCATGACAGAGGTCACTGGAGTAGCATGCTGCACATACTAGACTGTTATTAAAATAAATCAATTAACTATGGGTTTCACATGGGAAAAAAACAGCAATCGCCCAAGAAAAAGCAACAGACAGTGCTACAAACATGAGCAGAAGGTTAACCCTTTGAAACTTGAGCAAACTGGATTTATTCTTTTGATTAACATTGGAAGAAATCAAAGAGCAACTTAAAAAGAAATGACCAAAAAACTGACAAGTTTTTTTTTAAGTACTAGAAAATTACCAGAAATGAGCAAAACAGAATAAAAGGAAAAATAATCATTAAAAAAAGAATAATAACTGTGCTTTAAATGATAATAATGTAATTATGATCGCTATAAATGTAGTTGTATATAATACTTTACCCTAGCTTTGTTCTTTTTTTCCCTGGACATTTTTCTCTAGATGTTTTTCTTTTTCATTTATATATATATATAAATGAAAAAGAAAAACATCTAGAGTATTTTTTTTTTTTTTTTTTTTTTTTTCTACTAATACCTTGCAATTTGTAGGAAAGCTCTTACAAAGTTGCTAATTGCCTTTTTTGCCATGTTTTTGACAGAAACTGAACCAATCTGCTCCGTGTCCAAAGGTTAAAGTTCTTGCGAAAGCCATCTGAAAGCAGCACAATAAAAGTGATGTCACTCCAGGTTTCAAAGTGTTAAACCGAGAGTCCAGCAGACTTCCTGGTAAAGTATAAAGACATCTGCATGTACACGATGGGCTGAGACAATATGATCAGCTCTGTGGAGAGAGAGGGCAGCTCAAAGCTAATGGCATGTGATGCCCAGCTGCTGGCTCAAATCTGTTGCAGCCATCTGTTTTGCCATGCTAGTATTAAAAATTTGCACTTCAACAGGAACAAACACCTCAAAGGAAGCTGTGCGTACTGTGAAGTGCTAACGTTCAGGTTTGCGGAGCCTTGAGGTTTGTCTCTGGGGATCCTACAGTTCACCTGGGCAAACGGCCTTCAGTACAACTCACAGTGACTGAGAGAGATTTGCAGAGCAAACAGCAGGTAAAACGTTGTGACACGCAGGCGGCAGCCGGATCAATGATTCAGCGAGGCCTAATCTAGGTTTGATAAATGCTGTTTTGCATTTGGAAAAGGTCATGTGTCAATGCTCCAAAATCAATTGGTCATTTGCAAAGGGGCCCTTTCCTTCAAGATCACATTAACTTGGTGGATCAGAGTCTTACTTGTGAGTCATTTAAAAATGACTATAAACAACACTTCATATTCTAAAAGTGAAATAACTGGATTTGTTTTAACCCTTGGGGACTGTCTGGCACAATTTCTGCACTTTTCACTCTTCGTTTTTTTTATAATTTTGGCTTTACAAGGTACAAAGTACATTTATTAGTCATTTTTAAAGAATTTAAATTTTGTCCTTTAATCCTGCCATATCTTTTGGAGTTGTCATGCAAATGGTACACATTTTGGCAAGATTGTATAATTTTTCTCTTTTCCAAATTTAACATTGGAATTTCCCTCTGATGATTCCCACCTCTATGACTCGGTCATGCAAAAATTGACCAGTTTCAATCAAACCAAAGTCAGGGGGAGAGATGTGAAGGTATGAATGGGATATAACAATGTTGATTTATTTACCACATTAAGTTATATAAAATACAATTTTAGTTAAATATAGTAAATATAATTCCTTCAGTTAACAAAAGGACTGTCATAGTGAAGAAACTCAACCATTGGCCTCCTGTTTTATGCCTCAGTCCACCAATTGATCATGTTTCTTTTTGTACGCATCACTTCTCTTCCTCCTTTTAAGTCCTCAGATGACCTTTTTGGTCATGATGGTTTTAGAATTAAACACAGAAAGTGAAGGGCGTTACCTGAGCAGGAGGCGTAAATGTGACCTGTTCCTCTTTGTTGCTCTGGGTAACATCTATATTAAGCTAGAAGCCCCTGAAGCTACTGTATAAGGCAAAAACAAAGGGCGTAACAAGGAAATGTATACGCCTCTTCCAGTTCCTGAATTGCCACTTACAGAAGCGTTGACGCATACACAATTTCCCCTCATAACTTCAGAGCTGTTGACATTCACTGCTTTCATCCAACTTTTCTTGTAAGTCACTGCATGACGTAAAAAAATAATTCCCTGAGGCAGGGATTTTTTTTTAACAGGGACTCAGTTACAAGGCCCAGGGTTTTTAAAGATGCTTCTTGAACATCTGTGCAGCGCACAGGCAATTTGAGATAAGACTCGCACAGGGGAAGTTAATTAGCAGTATGGATCAGGCCTAATGAATACATGAAGTGTATCTCGAGATGTAAAAGCACTGGATGCTTCTATTAAATACAACTTTTATTTGAACCCACGTCTTAAAACTTTCACGTATGCACTTTTACTTTATAATTACAAACATTTCCCGGATCTCATTTGTATAGAACAAATCATCCCAGGCTGTGAGCATCCACGTCGCAGCCTCACAGGCTGTAACGCCATGGTTCACTGAAAATGCACACTGATTTCTTTTATTTATTATTTCTTTTTTTTCTTCTGCTTGATGGGAAGTAATTTGCTATAATGCGTGATCAGGGCGTTTTGAAAGAGCCATTTTATCTCGCTGTGCTAGTCCCTTTCTCTGTGGGGGAGCCCGGCTGTTCCTGTTCCTCTATCAACACCAGCCACCGGAGCTGAAAGATTCTGCTGAAGCTAAATGAGACTTCACACCCTTCTGCTCTCTCGTCTTCCTCCCCTTTTCTTCCTTGCACTGTAAGTTTTTCTGATTTCTCTCTGCCGTCTTTTTTGTCTCGCCCTGTCTCAGTTGCGCTCACCTGGAAACGGGTAAATAAAGTTCAGAGAGAGGCCAATTAAAGTGCACAGATGTCAGTAAATGAAAGAGATGATGAAAAACAAAAGCAAATTAAGAGGAAAAGTATGGAGCAAGTGATCTTTGCACTTCTAATTGCTCATCATGAACGCAATTCACTCCAGCAGGTGTTTGCGGGCTCAAAGCCACGTTTAAAAGGAGAACAATGGTGTCAGCTATTGTTATAATTATGGTTTCAGTGGGTGAATAAGCGATCAGTGTAACCACCCACTCGCTGCCCACATTTGTTTTAATAAGAGGTTTGATGCAGCACCATTTCAGGCATTTAGCTCATTTCGCCCTGCAACAGCTGTGTCCTTAACATGATGATTCTAGTTACCATTGTCTGGCTGCAGAGAGAATAATAAGTATTATGGTTTGCCAGATGGACGCATAGTAGGTGTTAGTCTGTTGATATGAATAAATACAAGAGCAACAGCAGACCTATTTTATATTGTTTTTTGCATTTGCAGAAGCTGCAGTAGTAAAGTTCATAAATACAGACTGGAATCGGTCGTAGCTTTGATAGTGTGTTAAAGTTCCTGCAGAAACAAGCAGATTTTATCATTCAGAAAGCAAAATAAATGCCAAGTTGAGTTATATCACATTTGACAAGCTTTATTAAAAAAAATCCAGAGGTACACTATGCAGGGATTGTCTTGTTCATAAGCAACATTCAAACTTGGGCCCTCCTCCCTTCAATGCTTGGTATAATTCAAGCTACTATACTTTTGCAGGAATTTCATCATTTATTTTAATAGTTCACACAAAAAAGAAAATTCAGTCATTTTTTACTTATTTATTTACCCTTACTTATTTACCCTCATGCTGGTGTAAAGTCGGGTGAAGTTTAATAGTTCACAAAACACTGCTGGAGTTTCACAGTGAAAAGGCATGACACTCATTTCCTAAACAACTGAAGCAAATAGTGACATTAAACATTTAAAAAATACATAATAAAACCACAAAATGTCTCCATACTGCTCATCTGAAGTAATTTAAATGTCCTGAAGCCCTGACGTACCAAGTTGTTCTGAAAAAACATCACTAGTGTCATGTTTTTAGCTTTGTTGTCACGTGTAGCTCAGAGTGTTGTATGCGCGCTTGCACAAGACCAATGAGAGCTCACAGTATCTGCAAGCCAGTGTTTACATGCTAAAGGAGGAGAAGTCATGGTTTCAAATGATGTCTCACAACTGGAGTATGGTACATGCGCAGTGAAATCTGGTCTGCAGTTTCCAGGCAATCAACCAGTAAGGCCAGGCAACTGCAGACCAGATTTCACTGCACGTGTGTCGTACACCAGTTGTGTGACATCATTTGAGACCGTGAATTCTCCTCTTTCCACCCACCTTATATGCTACCTGGAAGCCACCCCTCACACACAGAGAAAGACCTATGGAGTTAGCAGCAAGCAACAAGTCCCTTTGTTGGATTTAAAACTATTGTGTAAGGAAGAGGCTTGTGTGCAGATACCACAAACACTTGTTTGTCTAGCGTGAGCGCACATACCTAAATGCGGCTCCCTCACTAGGAGCTACAGGCTTCAAGAAGGCTGAACACATGATGCCTGTGACGTTTTTTGTGGGCAGGGAAACTCCAATTGTCAATGATATGATTGTAAAAGGAGTATTGATGCATCACAGAGCAATGGGATATATTAAAATGTTTCTATATATGATTTACTTTCTAACTGTGTGACTACTTGCTGTGTTTATATTAATAGAGCTCTGTATTTGTCTGCGGTTGCTTCACTAACCCACTAAAGGATATTTATGCTGCCATAGTGTCCAGTCTTTGCTTACTGTAATATTTCCCCAAAAGTAGTACCTTATGCAATTCATGTACTGTTATATAATAAATGTGGATCAGCCTTTTTATTTAAACAAGTTAACTGCATTCATTTATGAATTAATCTGAAAACACTGCACAGTCTCCTGCCTGTATGAGAATAACAAAATGAGGTGAATAGCTTCGCTGTGTTGTTTCAACGCCTCCAGAAGCAGAGAGCAGCGTCTCTGCTGCAAATTAATTCCTGGTGAAGCCAAGATGCTGAGGCTGGGCAAAAGGTGTTTTTAAGGTAAACAGACTGAGCATAGTTATTTCCTTCACCAAAGATCTGTTTTAAGTTGTTTAACCCTTAGAAACTTGGATCAACGTGACTTTTTTGTGCTGCGTTCAGACAGTTTTGCAAGCATTTAAACTTTCTAACCCTGAGCAAACTGGTTTGCTTTCTTTTGAATAAACAGGGCAAAAGGCAATGAGCAACATGGCAAGAAATGTCTGTAGAACTATGAAAAATGTTTAAAAAGCTTGACAAAAAGCTATATAATAGTCATAACTTTGTATTTAAAACATTTTACAGATCTATGCACTTTTTTTCAGGTATTTTTCTTGTTTATGTCATTCTATTTTGTGCATTTTCCTTTGATTTTTTTTTTTACTGTAGGTTTTCTTTTATAGTTTTTGCTGGTTTTTCTTGTACTACTCACTTTTTTTTCTCATTTTAGGGTAATGCCCTCAGAAGTTGTTCACTGCATCCCTCCCATGTTTTAGAAAGCCAGTTTGCTCATTTGTTAACATTACTGCTGATCCCTGCTCTGTTCTGTTAACATTAGTCCCTGGTTGATGAATGTAAGTCCAATATTCACACTCTTTTTTAAGCTTGGTTTTGGTCTCAAGCATCTTCTGAGAAAAATATCTGTTTCTTACGCTGCTAAATGTTTCACTGTGTTCATCAGCTAGTTATCAACTGCATCCATAGACCATCTGGTGTTGCGCAGACTGTTGAGGTTAAAACTGCATATTGCAACCAAACACTGAGACTATAGCCGCATTTATACTGCCCGTTCAAGGCGGAAATAACCCGCATTATGTTGCCTTGCTGTTGTGTATATAACATCAGATTGTGAAAAAGGGGGAACAGAGTCATCTCGCCTCTGAGCGGGGAGCGGAGGTAGTGAGGGGGGACTTCATTGTGGCTCTATAGCCCCGTCTCTGTAAAAAGCAGCTTACGAGAATAACTGCAAAGCTCAGTCAAGCTGAGGGGACCTGCATATTTTTACTACATTAGTACATGCAAAGCACATCAAACATTCATTCAGAAACTGAATCTTTATAAAACAATAGATTATAAATGCTTCGTCGTATTTAAACTAACGTCAAGTATGCATTACTTTCAGGCAAAACCATTCAAAACCTCCAATACAATCCTTTTATTTCTGCAGCTTCCTCCTTTCTTTTGAACCTATGAACCTCCACTACACGTCTTAAGGTCATATAGGATGCTGCTGTCACAGCTGTGGAAAAAACGAATTTATCCTGTCTGCATTACACAAGCTCCCAATGAATGCCAAATGTGACTTGAAGGTGCTTCTCTATACATATAAAGCAGTTCATGTGTTTGCACTGTGCCGGTTTCATTCTGCTCTGACTGGACACGATCACTGTCCTTTGCTCTTCCTCCTCCGTGGCTCATCACAGACATGTTTTTTCTTTTTCTGACGACCTTGATGAACAATGCTTAATGCCATCATTTCTACTTTAAGTGAACACTGTACACTTTCCTTTTATAGAGTATTTCTTTTCCCTTTAGCCCACTTTAAAGTTCCCAGAATTATTTCTTCCTATAAAGCTTTTACAGTTCTTTATTATTCACCAGGGGGATTTTAAGGTGAAAGGTTTTCATTTTCATTACTTGTTCCATAATGTGAACATTGTGAGCCTCTTAGAAAAACTAAAAATTAGATTAAGGGCTATGCTAAACTCCATTTGATGTGACAGTGAGAGTCAAACTTTAAAAAATAAAGAAGAAACACTTAAAGGATGGCACTGACACTAAAAGAATTAGTGAAAAAGCATAATGACAACACTGTCAGAGATAACCTTGGTCAGGTAGAGCCCCTCTTGTGTCTAATGTGAAGTGTTTTGTCATCGTTATGAAGACATTGGGTGACATGCAGTCCGCTGGCAACAGCTTGGTTCAATGGTAAATCAGTGTCAAACTAAATAAATCTGCTATTTAAAGGATTTCACCTGTCTATGTGTGCCGAGACATTGTGTAGCGCAGGTTATTGAGATGTGCGATGTCTCGGGGCTTCACTCGCTCAGAGCTGAAGACCTTCCTCTTTAAAGAGATGAAGGAGAGAGAGTGACATTCAGAATAGCTATAAAGTAGACGTTTAATGCTTGACTGATTGTGCCGATTGAGGTGCGGACATCAAATAATATGATGTGCCATACCATGGCTGGTTTCAATCATACAAAAGGTCATAGGTTTGCCTTCTCTGACAAGTGAGCTTTACGCTTCAAATGATGGGTTCAAGCAGGAAAAAGGTGCCTTTTGGCTCAGCCATGTATAACAACTCAGAAAAAATGATGTATGTACATGCTCACTGAGATGGTTATTCATTATCGAAGCAGGAATTAAACAATTTATATCAAATTTGTTAAAATACACATGCCTATTAGTCTGATTAGAATAATTTTAAAAGCCCAAACAGATAAAACATGATGCATATAAACACCTCATTCTGTTTAAGTATTTTTTTTAAAGCATTTTAAACCTTTTCATAAACAGATCCAAAAAAAATGTGTATCATGTAAACCATGAAGCTGATTAATCTCTGCTGCTGCTATACTTAATTGATTTTGTGTCTACTTGTTCTTATATGTTGATATTGTAGGATTTTATATTTGTTTTTTGTAATCCTTTTTGAAGTGAGATTCTCATATAAGCCTCTGGGGGGTTTCTGGATCTAACCTGCACTCGCTGCTTCTTTTTTGTTGTTCTGCTGTTTTGTTATTACTGTGCAAAGTAAATAAAAAACTACAGTGGAGAGTCTGTTTTTGTTAAGAGCATCAAAACAACAGCAAACACTGCACTGAACAAATGCTAAATATCCACTTTAACCAATAGTTTGACTTCAGCTTACAGTGGTGAGCTTTACACTGATGGAAAATAGTAAAAATGACAAATCCAAGGCAAATGCCCAGAATGACACCCGGAAATAATACAATGCATGCTTTGATGCTTTGACGGCTGTGAGATCAAAAATTGCAGAATGGGTTTCAAATGTGCATTTTTGCAATTAACAGTATGAATTAGGGCTGGGCGATATGGAAAAAAGTCTTATCACTACAATATTTTTCATATAAGTCGATATCAATATATAACAATATACATCAAATGAGACACCAGCGGAGAATGAGAGCAGAGCGGACATTCGGAGACATCGGCGGTGACACCGTCGGAAAATGAGACCGAAGTGGACATGGCTGGAATGGGTTCTATCAACTACATCTCATATTTCAATTAAGGAAAAGTTATTGCGATTGATATCGTTATCATTTTATTGCCAATTTTGTTTAAACAGTGTATTTTATACTTATTGTAGAAGGAAATTCCAAGATTAAACCAAAAAAAAAAACAAAAAAACAGTCTCGCCAAAAATGTATGCCATATATGCAGGAACACAGCCAAAATCAATTTAAAAAATAATCAAAAAATGAAGAATGAAAAGCGCATAAAACGCGCCTAACAGTCCCTGAGGGTTCATTTCAACTAACACAATGTGAAAATCTTAGAAATAGAATGTAAACTATGTTTAGGTGGACGATCCAAATAAACTGTTACTATCTCCCAATTTTTACTATCTTATAAATTCGACTTTACTGACTTGTATAACTTTTCAGGCTTTTGTTTTTTTGTGTTTTGGACATACTGTTGGAGCTGAGCTGGAAATTACAACATTAAACAAAACTATACAAAACTGCCAAAATGTATGCCATATGCATGAACTCAACAAAAAATTGTCAAACAATGACGAATGACAAGCACGTAAAATGTGCCAAACAGTCCCAAAGAGTTAACTGCTCATATATGTTGTGGAAATTTCACTGAGCGTGCATTTATTTTTCAGCAGAGTCCTGACCCATACACACACTACTGTTATTCACATCCACATCTGAGAGCTGCCCACTACAATCACCAATCTTCTACCATTAGCTGCTGCGCAGTTTCACTGGAGCAATTTACGGTTTCTTCCCAGGACAACTCTGCAGCAGCTGCTGAGGGAGCAGTGAGCACTTCTCATTTATTCTCTCAACCCAAACTGGCAACCTTTCAGTCACAGGCCCATTCCCTAACCTCTAGGCTTCCCAGGTCCGACTTAATCTTTTTCAAAATACTGCACTTTACACACTTCTACAGCTGCAGCTCGGAGCAGCCGCAGTGCAGCCACAACCTATTGTGACCGCCAAGCCGCTCTCCACTGAACCACTAAGGGGTTAATTGCCTTTTTCAAGGACATCTTGAGAGAAGCTGCTCTTTTCAGCTGCAGCTGCTCTGGCTATGCCTTTGACATAATTACTGATAATAACTTGGCATAACTACCAAGCAGATAGGGATAAAAAATGTGTTGTGACAACTGACGGAGAGAAAGAAAGAGAGATGCACAAATTAGCTAAACATTATATTTTTCTGTCATTTCGCCAATCCTAATATGTCCATTTTAATTCTAAAGACTATGATGAGGTCTGTCTGCTGTCACCCTTCTATTATCTCACTTTTCTTCTCTAAGGAGAACATAAAAAGAAGGAATAATAACAGTCTAAATAACTGCAGTGGGTTGATGTGATGGGTTCATGTACAGTATGTTCTTAGAAAAGTCTGCCTACACAGAAACCTCAGAGATGCAGACGGCAAGGCACAATCTTTCTTTTTGTCTCTCCATCTCTCTGTCTGCACATACTGTTCTTGCATTTATATATACATACACACACACACACACACACACACACAAAAAAAAAAACACACACGCACACACTGATATCCAATGATGAGTAATGGGCCATTCAGCACATTGATATGAAGCTGCAACATGGTCGAAAATGACAAAGACTCCCATCGTAATGCTCCATCATTCATATCCATGTCTCATTTGGGCTGCAGAAACCCCATTATGTCCGGCCGATTCCTTTCATTTACACTGGAAGATCTACGACAGATTCTGTAGATCATTATGCAGAGGGAATAAGAAGAGTATATGTGGAGATATGGTGCTACTAACCAGACACTGACATTACAATGACCTTAACTAATAAACCAGAGAGAGGAGCCGGATTAGATCTTCAGCATGGTAATGCTGCAGCCGAGACACCAAAGAAAGCAGTTTCTCTTCATAACAAGAACATTTTTTCTTATATTAAGAGCTTTTCTCAATATAACAAGATGCTTTCATGATATAATGATACTTTTTGGGGGGTTTAAACAAAAAATATTTTGCTTTAGGACAGCATGTTGGCTTTTTATAACACCAATGCTATTATTTCAAGGATCTTTTATTATTTGTTGACAAACCCAATTACCAGATTAAATGTCGACATTGTATTTTTTTGCACTGTATTTTTTGTATGTTACATGTGTACGTTTACTAATGTTAAACTTCATTAAACATATGGCTTTCATTTTTAGAATTTTATGTTGAGACAACACTGTGGTTAAGAGGTGGTTAGGGTTAGGAAAAGATCATGTTTTGGATTATAATACCCAGTGTGGTCACCAAAAACAAGATTGGCAATCTCAAGATGCCTCAGACACAGCTGGAAATTTCCACTCGTCACATAAAAAAATACCCAGTTTGGTTATCACAAACTTTGCTGCTGTTTGGCTGCTTGTCACACCATCCACCATCCCTTCTTCCTGATGAGAAACTCAGCTCATATACATGTAATCTGAACTAGGTTAATTTAATAAAAGAATGTTGATCTTAAATGTAACACACAAATGTACAAATGTAACATATTCTTGGTTTTCAGAAACACACAATGCCAACGTTTTATTCTGGCAACTGAGCCGTGTTAATATATGCTTGGCCTGAGATTCTGCTATTATTGAGCGCAGTAGATGGAGTCAAAATAATCAGGTGCAGAGTCTCTGTGTAGGGTATAGAATTCACTCTGCTCCGCTTATTATGAATTTGAAAAAGCGCGTGTGTTTGTTCTCAGTTAACATTAATGAGAAAATGTTGAACAGTCATCATATGTTACATTCTAATGTGCATCCCACCAAGGTCCCATAAAACCATTCACTGCTCAGTAAAACTCATTAAGAAATAATAAAGGACAAAAAAATGTCAATAGTAACAAATTAGACAGCACCTCCCCACCACACACACGCACACGCGCGCGCACACACACACACACACACACACACACAAACTAACTCCATAGACGGCAAGGTCTTCCCTTTGTGTTCGGTTCTTTTTTTCTTTTTCCATTAAAAGAAGTTTCTTGTTATAATGAGATAAGTTAGCCTGTTGCTATAACAAGAAAAAGTTGCTTGTTGAAACTAAATAAGTTAGTATATCATAATAATGAGAAAAATCTGTTATCAAACCACAAATGTTTCTCATTATAACGATGAACCGAACAGATTCTGTGCTGTCACAGCGGCAGCAGAAATGAAAACCAAAGCAATGCAACATATGCCTTACCTCATTCAGGCGTCAGTCACTCCAGTCTGGCAACAAACTGCCTGAAAAGAAAAAGAAAGAAAGGAAGACATTAGCCAAAAATGTCTCTTAATTTATTTGTTTACTGTTTGTCATTGAGCCATTGTAATGTAAAAGTCAGTGTTATCAATCACTAAGGAGATGTACTCTCATTAAGAAACCCAAAATTAAATATAATAAAATTTTAAAAAACACATTTATTTGACTTGTCATGGCAGAATAGGAAGAGGCGTACCTCATAATGTGATTCAGCTGAAATATCCGCTGAAGTGTCTCATGTAGGGAGCTGTCACAGACCGAGCCAGGACGCTGCCGCTGACACACCTGAAAGGAAAGCAGCAATTAAGGTAATTAATTACAGTTATGCTTTTGAAGCTGTGGCATGTCAGAATGTCAGCTGTAAAGAGAAAAGCCTGAATGTGTTAGCTGGATTGTCATTTGTGGAGCTGCTTGCGAATTTGCTTTTTTTTCCCCACAAGTGGGATGAGAAGAACAGCACAACTCTCATGTCTCTGCGGCAAATATACGACAATGTCACTACAGACGTACTTCCATTACAGATTTACACAAAACTTAAGCGATATTTTCAAAATGTTGATAAAAAACAATTGTGAGATGACTGAATTTCCACTGAGTGATGTTATGCGACTTCTGGGAGCTGATAGTCCACGATTTCAGGGGAATTGTGGATTCAAAACTTCTGGATGATCCGCTCAGCTTTTGAAGAGTTATATGATAAAACAGCTCTTGTAGCTCCTGCTGCATCATGAGGGAGCCAGTTTCTACTGACAAGCATAGCCATAGTATGTGTGACATAGGAAATTGCAGTTTTGCAAAAATATGGCTTTTTTTCAATCACCTGAAATACCACCTCATGTGAGCATAAAAACTTTTTTGCGATAAATGGGAGTTTTTTCAAAATTGACGTGTTTCCATTAGACATATTTTATATTCGCAATTTCAATTTGAGGGTTTATGGAAACCATCCTTCTGTTTATAATGACTGCTGCAGCAACAACTTTAAGTTTACAGCAGCACTGTAGGTTAAGGTCATTACAGCCACCGTTCACATTCTAACTCTGTCATTATTTCCGACTGAAGGCGAGGTAGGCCAGTTTTGCTTGTGCCTAATTTACTTTTCTCCAGATGTTACCTCTGTTTAAGAGTTTTCCACTTGGATTGCAATTTTTGCTTTGGCTTCTGGAAGCCCCTCTCTCTCCTGTGTGCTTGGAGGTCTTGATAAATAGTGGCATTTTGTTGCTGCTTTGAATCAAAAATTGCTGCAATATCTTTGTCTCATGCAAGACTTCAGAAGATCTCGGTCTCTTCCTCTGTCCACACATCCCACACCATGTTTTATTAGAATGCCATGCGTCTCTGCGTCTTGTTGTATATCATGTGACCTATAAAAGCGAAAAAAAGTGTTTCCATTATAATTCTTTTAAAGATGGCTTTTTTTTTTCGAATCCCCTGACATGCCATCTCATGTAAGCTTAAACACTTTTTTTGTGATAAATTGGAGGGTTTTTTAAATTGACGTTTCCATTCGGTCTAATTTATAATCACAATTTCAATTTGCGCAATCCAAGGGTTAATGGAAACCCGCCTGATATAATGACGCTGGGGATACCCTTTAGCATCTGTATGAGACCAACGCCAATAATAATCCATCTGCGTCAATATTAGACACTCAGAGCAATTGATACAGATTTATAACCATGAAAGTCAGGGATGTTCCTGATTTCTAAAGCCTCCGGCAGGTTAGATTTCTGCAGTCTTATAAGATTAGCGCAAGCTACACTGTTTAACATGGATCTGAATAAACTTGGGTACGATATCAAGTTTGATGTATGCAGACTATGCAATGACATCACATTAACTCAAAATCAGCCCTGTCATTTCACTTTTGAGAAGAAAACAAGTGTATTTCTCAAACTGCAAACAACTCCTTAAATCCTTTATAAAAGCCAGAAAGCAAGAAACTGAGGTGAACATGCACTGTGTACTGTACACACACACACACACACACACACACACACACACACACACACACACACACACACACACACACACACACACACACACACACACACACACACACACACACAAAAGTTGTAGCTTTGATCCTGAGAATGACAACTTCAGCAAACAGAAAAGCTGACATTTTTGTTTCTGTGTTTCTTATGAATGACCTCTGGTGCTCAACACAGTCTAAAAACTTGCCTCTCTCAGATTTTTCTTTGTTTCCGCTAACTTTTATTCTGCCAGTGAAAAATAAACTCGAGCTGAACGGTGGTCTGGGAAGGGGAGGGGGGGAGGGGGATTTGCTAAAAGATGCTATTGATCTCTTTATTCCTGAAATAATTTGTATGGCTTGGCAACTGCAGCATCATCCCTTATCAACGTCTGCCAAAAGCCAGGCAGCGGCCTCCCGGGTGTAAAAGCTCTGAGAAATAATGCTTCTCATCACGAGCAAGAATGGCAGAAGAGGAGAAATGAAAAGGAAGACTGGGGAGAGGTGGGGCAGAGGGAAAGGAGGAGGCATGAGAGTCGGATGATAGAGGCGAGAGGAGGCTAAGAAAGCACAGAGACTGAGTCAAACTTTTCAGATCCAAAAAGGATCACATGGGGGTGAGGGTGATGATGCACACCGCTGGGGAGGATGTATCCAGTCCTGAGCAAGTAAATGTGAACAGCTATGATCAAAGCACACACATTGTTTACCTGAACCTGAGCAATCGACTCCTATCATACAAGCTCCTAACCCTCCTCCTATTCCCTTCTATTTGGGAATACCGTTTGTTTGACCCTAAAGATACCCTTGAAAAATTACAAGTTCTGATACATTTTTTTCCTGTAATGAATTTTTTGTCTTTTTCTGTGGAATGAAAGCACATTTCACGATGCGGGAATATTTTCTGCATTTGTAGCTCCTTTTAAACTGCCTGCTCAAGGCATGAATTACGGTCCTTTCTGGATCTGCATACAGGAATTGGGGGACATGGCTATCCACATAACACGTTTTTTAAAAACTTGACACTGGCTCCCTGTTAGTTTTCGCATTGATTTTAATATTATTTTATTAGTTATAATGCACAGCATGGCCTTGCACCAGACTTCATCTCAGCAATGCTTTTCATTTATGAAACACGAAGGCCCCTCAGATTCTCTGACTCTTCTTTTTGAGCTGTTTAGTACAACTAAAACATTTGGTGATTCTGCTTTTAGCCATAACGCTCCAAAACGCTCAAACAGCCTGCTGGTGGATTTGAGAGGAGCTGGAAGTATTGATACTTTTAAACTAAAAAGCTATCTTTTCGGTCTGGCTTTTATTTAGTGTCTTTCTATTACAATTTTATGGTTTAGTCTTATTTTATTTATTAAGATCCATTTTTTGCTTGTTTCCTATGTTGTTCTTGTTTTTTCAATCAAACTGTTAAGCACTTTGACTTGCATTCTGCCACTTCAGCGGTGCTTTCAGCTTAAGATCCCGACCCCAAAAGCCAACTTTGATGTCAGCTTGATACACCATCATACTCTTTCACTGATGACAGAACTTTATTTGTCTGGGAATTATTGAATCAAAACGTACGTTTTGTTTAATTAGAAATGTTTAGGCAAGATCTGCATATGCAGACAGTTTATAGCGGATGCGCATTATACATCTGCGGCAGGTGTTTTCTGGCCGTGCAGTAGCGTATAATAACAGCGCTAACAGTTCTGTCCAGCCACGTTCTCAGCCGTGTACCATGCGGACGTGAAAGGTGGCTTTTGGGATCTTGCGCCGAAAACACAGACAGAGCGGCAGTATTTCATGACTTCATAATGCAAACAGGCTGATCGGTCCTACTTCCATACGAAATGGGAATGCCGTCTTGTATAACCCTTAAAATACCCTTCAATGATTTCAAGTGCTAATACATTGTGTTCTCCTGTAATGCATTTTTAATGTCTTCCTCTGAACAGAACTGTTACTTTGTCTAAACATGCGATTTGCTTTTAACAATAGTACTGGTTGCTTTTCATTTATATGTCTGTATGAGCTTGTCCATAAAATAAAAAAAACCCTACAGTTAAGGTATATCATTTTATTGTGAAGGGATCTTATGTTTTTATATTGATTATAAAGCTGGTCAGTATTTCTAAGACACTCATCCTCTTTACACTGTCTGTATTTGCAGATGTTGCCTAAACATTTCCAACAATTTAAACAAAACGTACATTTTGATTCAATAATCCCCAGATAAATGAAGTTCTGTCATCAGTGAAAGTGTTGAGAGCGTGTGAATGTAAAACAGTGTTAATTAAAACCGCTCCCCAAAGCTCGGTTACTGCGTTAGATTAAATTCTGTTTGTGTCTTTTTTGTTTAATGTATGCTAACGCAAATCATGTTTATCATTATTTGAAAAAGGATCTGTGAACAGAACATAATGCCCTTCCTCTGAAAAACATGAGAGAGCAGAGAAGATGGAGCGTTTGGAGACAGATGAAATAATACACGGCCCCTCTGTGCAGTACATCACAGAGCGCCGGGCCGGCTTCAACATCCCTGTCTCACCAAATGCTAACATCCCCATATCAGCATTCCTGAGGTGAAAAGTTGTGTATAAATCAGCTTATCTTTGAAGTCTATTCTCCTGATTCACTGTGGTTTAACTGCGCCTGTCTCTCATCAGGTAGAAGCCGCTGGTGGAAGACAATGGGGGCTTCTTTTCACTGCAGATGTTGACGGTGCACTGTCTTTGTGTAAAGTGCAAAGTGTGCTAGAGTTTAGACTAGTTCAGATCTGCACATCGGCATACAGAATGAAATAAGTACGACTAATCAATGTTGACTATTCATGCAAGATAATAGTATTTATTCAGCCAGAAATCAGACAATGGCAAAAACTGTGACCTGGAATTCTAGACTTTCTGGTAATTTAATACAAAATATAAACCAACTTATGACTGACGTATGTATTGTCATTAGATTATTAACCCTTGGGGCCCGCTTTAATAGTACACTCACTCGCATCACTCTGGACACAAAATGCGCTTTTCAAAATCAAGCTTTAAAATATATTATACATTAATATTATTTTCTACTTTCATTGATTGATATTTTTGCCAGAACACAGTACAGTGAAGGACGAAAAAGAATAACAAAGAAGGAAAAGAAAGGAACTCAGTGTAGCAGTTTGTCGTGAAATGCTTTGCACACTAAAACTTTTAAAAAATGAAATCAATTGTAACCCAGACAGAAGTCAAAAGTATTGAGCTTGTGAATTTTTTAAAAAACAGCAAATATTTTAAGCTTTTGTCACAGCTTTTCATTGTGACATGGAAGGACACTTGTGTCATTGTTTGCCAGTAAACCCATCAGTCAGGACAGCCACTGTAAGTGAAAAGTGTGAGAAAACAAGTCATGTATTACTGGATGTTGTCAGTGTGTCACCAGTGTGCTGTAGTTTATAGCTCATCACGACGGCCCCGCCTAAACACACTGACCTTTGTGTGTTCCTGTTAAATTGACTTTCGTTAAAGGGCAGTGCTCCTCGGCTAAATGTCACCACTGGATTGTCCCTCTTGTCTGCTTCTTGTTGAGCATGAGCAGTCCTTCCATCTGCTAACTCTTCCATGCAGTTAGTCAAAACATCCCTCTAGAAAAATGCAAATGGAAATCAGAGTTCCCACAGTCGCACAGCACACTTGCAAGATATAAAAAGCCAAAATTCATTTGCTGCCACACATAATGTCATGAATACAGAGTGAGCATGTGCACATCTGTGTAGGAATATCTGCATGTCAACTTTGGTTTCTCGCTGCCTGTACCTTCAACAAGACAAACCAGGGTCGACGTTATTATTGGAACAATAATTTAAATTTTACGAAGTCTGCCACACCGCTGTGCACGGGTAGTGATTTGATTCATGATAAATCTTTAAAACCTTTCCCCAGGTGGTGCAGTGTGAGACAGACTGATGCAAATAGAGTGGGACATTGATTGAAAAGGTAGTAGTCTGGAAAGAGAGTAAAGGACACTAAAAGAAAAAGAGAATTTAAAACAATGGATTAACTGATTGAACAATACTTTAAAAGGTACGCATTTAAACCGGCTGTAAAAATAAGTTTTAAGAGTCTGCTTTATCAGTGCTGTGCAGTTATCAGAGAATATTGAATATGAAGTCTGGGACTGAAAACTTTATCAATACAATGTACAGCATAAGTTCATACTGCTCAATTATACAATTCAGCAGAAAAACAACTCTGCCACACTAATTGACAATATACAGTATTGACTAATGTTATTGATAAGAGAGTTGTTAGGAGGACTACTCATAAGTCATGTAAGTGATCATTTAATAGTTTTTCTAACTCTTCAAAGCTGTATTATCTCTTTGAAACCTGGATTGGCATCACGTTCAGACGTATTTTATGCGTATCTAAACTGTTGAACTCAGAGCAAATTGGTCTGATTTCTTTTACAAACACGGCAACTTGGCAAGAAAAGTTGTGCAAAATTGCAAGACATTGCAAAATAGATTACGAAAATTATTTTTTGAAAAGCTAGGGAAAATATAATTAAAGAGCCCTATATTTATAGTTATCATTACATATTTGAAATTATTTCATATAGTTCATAAGCACCTTTTTCCTAGTAATTTCTCTTTTTTGACTCCCCTTTATGTATTGCTAAATGTGAGAGTTTTAATTTTAATAAAATACTAATTTTGTCGGTTTATGATTAAAGTTCTGGGAGTAATAATAAGCAATACATTTTGCTTGAAACCACATATAAATTATATTACAGCAAAAATTACAGAGTCAGCAATATGCAATATTGTATAAAATTAAGGACTTTTTGTAACCCAACTTTCATTATATTATTCATATTGCTCTTGGATCATTCCATACATACCTCACTATGTCAAACATGAACCAACAAATTCAGTGTTTATTAAAATAGAAAATTAAAAACATTTAGCAATTTAGTCAACTTCACCATTGCTAAAATAATTTATAAAGTAAAACAAAAATTATTTTTGAAAGCATCCAAAATGAGATAAAATAAGTATGATTTTAAAATGATGATATGCACATTGAAAAAACAAATGTGAGGATCAATGTACCAATGTAAAAAATTAAAAATAAACTTATTTCAGTTAAAGGTGTGAATCTTAAGTTTGAAAGTTAGTTTAAAATAATTTATTGAACAAATACATAACACCCGATTAGTAGTATGTCTTCATTCAGAATAATGTACATTTTTGTCTGTTTTTTCTTGTTTTTCATTAATGTTTGCACTTAATGTCAGATGTGATGCACTGTACTGAACTGTAAAAAGGGGAGGCATATTAAGCTATAGTGTCTGCATTCATGTTTTAGACTGCAGAAATCTTTATTTTGTAGTATTATGTTGAATTATTCATAGTGGTATTTGTATGAGTGCCTTTCTTTTACTTTATAAATATAAATATATAGTTATTGTCTTGCCTCATTGTTTCCATTACTGATTGCAGACTAAAATAAATGAGTATTTCCATGTCTGTTCACAGGAGGCAAAAAGAAACCAGACGCACAGTATGAGCAGTGCTAACGTCATGGAAAAGTCAAAATCAAAGTCAAGTCATGGAATAAATCAAAACCACACACATTGTATGCCACCTACTGTAGGTCCAAACAGCACACTGAAGTTTTCATTAGCTATACTCATTTTCTCATTATTCAACACACTGACACTCACCATCCTTATCCTCAGCATAACCCCAATCATCAATTCAATGCACAGTCAAACAATGGGAGCAGGTGCCGCTGAGCTCGCGCTGCTGCCAGCGTTCGTCTCTGCTTTGGGTACCTGTGTGAAGAACCACCTGAGCCTCCTTTTCTCAAGGACGGCACTGGAAACCATCCATTGAGACATACAACACAATGTGACCTCGTTTTATCCCCCGGTGTGGCTTACTACACTATATAAACAACTGCAGGGCTGAATGAATATCTGCTGGAAGAAATGTCTTCAAAATAAAGGCTTACTTTTGTTTATATTAACAAGGACAACATATTATAGTAAATCCCTGAAGCATGCAAAAGGTACTCATACTAAAAAAAATCCCTCTTTATTATCACTGTTCTTCCACCTGCTTTGCATGTATTGCAGCTGATCCTCCCTGGTGTTGGTATGTGTTATACACTCCGCAATTACTCCTCCAACACACTAGTTGGTGTGGGGTTTCTATGTGACTTTGTTAAGTTTCTGTGAAGTAAAGTTTGATTTATAATAGCGGCAAGATTACACTAAAGTGCAAAATTCGGCTCCTACATAACTAACAAGGTTTACAGAAAAATATTTTTCTTTGCTAGACATGTTTTCCTCAAAAATACAACATGCAGGGGTGCCTGGTGGCTCAGTGGATAGAGCACCAGCCCATGTACAGAGGCTTTGTCCTCACTGCAGCGGCCAGGGGCTCGAATCCGTCCTCAGCCCTTTGCTGCATGTCTCCCTCCCTCTCTCCCATCTCTCCATTTCATGCCCACACTTTCCTGTCAATTAAAGGCAATAAAAGCCAAAAAAAATCTTTAAAAATACAACATGCAAACACTAGGCGGATTTCCATTAACCCTCAAATTGCATGGATTTATATTGCAAATATGAAATATGCCTTGTGGAAACACGTCAATTTAACAAAAAACTCCCATTTATTGCAAAAAAGTTTTTACGCTCGCATGAGGTGGTATTTCGAGTGATTTGAAAAAACTATTTTGCAAAACTGCAATGGAAACACTTTTTCGGCTTTTATAGGTCACATGATGTTATGGCTATGCACTTGTCGGTAGGAACTGGCTCTCTCGGGCACGATGCAGCAGGAGCTACAAGAGGTGTTACTGCATCACGTAACTCTTCGAAAGTTTAGAATCCACAATTCCTCTGTGAAATCCTGGGCTATCAGCTCCCAGAAATCCCTCATACGGGGCGCTCCCACTTACAAGGGGCTTGTTTTTCCAATATGGGTCCATAACACGCCTACATGGCCCTGGATTGGAAATAATGATGGCTAGTGCGGTGGCTGCAATAGAAATAAACCTGCTAATGTTTTGAACATCCATAGCCATGGTTACTGGGATGTTATCACCATAGAAGTCGCAGAACATCACTCGGCAGAAACACAGTGAATTGGATCATTTTTTTTGTTTTTTTGTTAGACACTTGATAAATAATGTTTTACAAATTGCAATAAATTCATAGATTTAGTATAGTATAGTAATACTATACTATATAACACATAGTATAGTATTTTTAATAAAAGCTTGGGGAAAATATCCAGAGAAAAAAGAAAAAAAACTATACTATAACTATGACTATAATGACCATAATTACATATTTTAAATTAGCTGACAGAAAATTATTTTCATTTTTAAGCACTTTTTGCAGGTCATTTCATTGTTGGGTTTTTTTTTTTAAGTTCTTTTTTTGCGATAATTTTTTGAACTTTCTTGTAACAATTTCTTGTTAATTTTTGGGGTGATTTCTTCTTCAGTTGCTCATTGCATTGACAGACATTATGCCACTTTGTGTCAGTCTCAAAGGGTTAAAAAATAATATGGAAGGACATTCTGTTCAGTGAAAAAATGGAAAAGACGCTCCTGTGAGAAATGTCTTTCTTGTTCTTTCTGAAAGGATGCTGAATATGGGCTTAGACATAACATAACGTGGAGCATACAGATATCCCAGCCCAAACTGAAATTCATATTCAATCATACCTCCCCAAAAACCTCTGGGAATTCATTCAGTAAACCCTCCCAGTGATGCCTCAGCGCAGGCAGTGAATCTTAAGAAAGACCTGAGCAGGAAGACAGATGGCTGAGGTGCTGAGACAGCCTACACGCCGAGGCAACGCTGAGATAATTCAGGGGTAAGCCACCCTCGCTGAAACACTGAGAGCGCCGTGTTTCCCTCCGTCGAGAAGTTGAGAAGCGGCTCCTACCATAAAGTGCCTCATCTCATGTCTAACACACACACACACACACACACACACACACACACACACACACACACACACTCGCACAGCGCCATTAGCAGAAGCTGGTCTATCAGACAGAGCAAACACTCCCACTTTTAATATTTAATAATGGCAAACATAGTCTCGCTGCGAGTGCCTGTAAATACATACACACAAATGGGTGTGGGGAAAAATGCACTAAGCCAACAACTGGAGGTAATGTGAGCAGCAAGGCATATTTTTCAAGGTGCTGTGAAATGGAAGAAAAACAATTTTATGAAAAATTACTTTGGTGTGCAAGTACAAAAGAAAAAAACTACATGACAACTCATTTTGCTTTAGTTGTTCATGTTTTGCAGCTTTTAACAAATTGGTGCAATATGCTCAAACTGGCACGCACGCACGCACGCACGCACGCACGCACGCACGCACGCACGCACACACGCACACGCACACGCACACACACACACACACACACACACACACACACACACACACACTATTCACATGACTTTTCCATTATATAATTGATGCTGTATTAGCCCAGGGGCCCAATAGTGCCAGGGCCCCTCCCTCACCTTCACAGGTAAAATGTTACCCAAATTAACACGTACCAACCAGGAAGAGAAACAAAAAGACAGCAGAGATGCAAAATGACTACAAACATGAAACCAATTTACCTCAACGAGACAAAAAAATCACATCAAAGAAAGGAAATTACAACCAAAAAGTTGCAAAATGATCACAGTAGCACAAAATGTCTAGAAAAAAAAAGAAACTGAACTCAAAGACACAAAATAACTACAAAGAAATGCAAAACAACAAAAAACTGACCTCAAATACACAATAACCAATCAAAATAACCTAAAAAAACAACCTCAAAATAATTTTTAAAAAAGGGAGCAAAGCAACAAAAAAGAGACACAGAAACACTTTAAAGTGACACAAAATATTTACAAACAGTGACAAAACAGCCAAAAACAGACATAAATAACCAAAATTTACCTCAGAGACACAAAATAACTACACAAAGAGGAGATACAACCACAAAGAGACACAAAACAACAAAAACACACAAAATTACCTTATAGATACACTAAATATCCTTAAAAAAACACAAAATAACTACAAAAAGGGGCGAAACAACCACAAAAAACTCAAAATAAGTATAAAGAAGCAAAAATCCATTAGAGACACAAAATTACTTCACACAGACCCTTATAATAACTCAAAAGAGATATAGAATAACCACAGGGAGACATAAAATTCCCCAATATTGTCAGACACAAAGAAACACCAAAAAGGGCATAAAATAACACAAAATGACACAAAATTACCAAAAAAGACAAAAAAACTACCTTAAAAACCTTGAAAAACAGCCTCAAAATAACACATAATACACATAATAACAACAGACCTCTTTTTACATGTCTCGTGATTTGCCCATGTTTTGTGTGTGTGTGTCAGTGCATTTTCCTGTGTGTGTGCATGAGCACTGAGTGAAAGAGGGCTGGAGCAGAGCCATTAGTATCCAGGTCAGAGGCTATATTGTTCTGTTGTGTCTCATCCATCTCTCCTTGTACAGTGGGTGTATCAGGGGGCTGACCACAAAACTGCTCACCCATACATATCACACACACACACACACACACACACACACACACACACACACACACGTGCGCGCATGCACACACACACGGCCTGCGCTATGTAGTGTGACAGTCAAACTCCAGAGTTACCATCTCTATTCCTCCCTCACCCTCGGCTCGGATGCTGCAGAGCCTCAGCTTCCCCATCCAATCGATAACATGAGAAATTGATAAAAAACGTCTGTGATAAGGATGAATAGCTATGGATCCTCTTTCTGTCCTCCTTACAAGTGAACCGAGAGTGGATATTAAGGCCGTATGGAGTGCTGTAACACTCTGTAACCCTGCCACCACACTGCATTGAAAAGAAAACACCTAAGAAGCCATTTGGTTTGTCAATCTGCGGTAAAGAACATTGAAAAATCGAGCTGTAGGGTTGTCATCATTTTTTTTCTGTGATTCTCTCTTTGTTGGTTCCTTATGTTTTGAAATAAAAACAAAAAGAGAGCACCGCCACTTGTGTATCGGGCAGCCACAAACGCTCAGGTTCTCACAAACATTTCCAGTAAGGGATCAGAATCCGGTTAGAGTGCTCGCTGTGGTTTTTCCCACACACATCTATCCGGCTGTCTGTCTTCCCCATTATGATTGCAGGCATCTCCGCTGCTGCAAACCAATTTGTCCCGTCCTTTATCTCCTCTGCTCCTCCTCTCTCTCTCCTTCTACTCTTGTTCTAATTTCTTTACATCTGTCCATCATTCTGTCAGTTATTGCGCAATATTTGCACATCTCACCTGCTGCTGTACAAAATATTTGCTGTGCCGCGTTGCTAATATTGATTCAAACTCAAAGGAAAACATCTAGAAAATGTTCTACAGTGTTTGTCAGATGGATCTTCAACATAAAGACATTTCGCAATCTATTTGCCAGTTTGACGTTTATTCAAAATTGTTTAGAAATTACTGCAATGGGGAAATGCAGCATAAAGATTGCTGGCAATTATGAATCTAAAGAAAATGGGCCATTATTCCCTCTGCCTTTTGAAACCAGGTACCTAAAGGGGGTTATTATGCTCATTTATAGGTCTACACTTGTATTTTGGGATTCAACATCATCTTTACATGTTTTAACCCTTTGAAATCTGAGCAAATTTGTCTGATTTCTTTGAAGAACAAGAAAAAGGGACTGAGCAGCTTTGTAAGAACCCACCCACCCCCCCCAAAAAAAATTAACATAAAAGGTAAAATTTTTCCTAAATTTAGCACACAAAAAAGTTAAAAATAAAATAAATAAATAAATAAAAATTAGGGAACTATTTTGGGAAAAAATTAAATAAACAACTAATTAAATATAGAATTATAATAATTAGTTTTCTAGACATTTTTTCCTGTTTTTTGCTTAATTGTCCAGATGTCCAGGGGGGTTTAAATGGGAGACAAATTTTCTGCAGAGGTCTCTTCCTCTCCTAAACAAACACAACTGGTGATTAAAATTGGTGAAAACATTAAATAAAGCAGTCTCGTGTTTAAAAAAAGAAACTGGTGTTTTTCCCATTACTGCTCCCCCTGCAAGGCCTTCGAACTTTGGTAGCTGATGCAAAACGTGAATGTCCCCACCCAGAACCAGTGTTTGGTTTGTCCGTTCTGGGCTACTGTAGAAAAATGGCAATCTCTGTAGACGAGGACCTGCTCCTTATGTAGATATAAACAATTCATATGGCAACCAAAACAAAACAATTCTTATTTTCAGGTGATTATACACTAAAGAAAACATATTATATTCCATTTCTGCCAATATAGTATCTCCCTACATCCTACACACTGGACCTTTAGAGGATGCTTTAATGGTATAAATATTTGACACATTGTGACCTGAAAGGTAATTTTGACAATTACTGCGAAACAGAGTATATTAAGGGTTACAAAGCAATGTTTTAGGGCACGTCTGCCCACAGTCTATCATAGTTAGATACTGCAGTCACCGCCTGCTTGTCCCAGTTCAGCTATTCCCAGGCCCCGCTCTGACATTTGCCAAGCATAAACCTAAATTCTGCTTCACAAAACGCCCCTGCAGAGAGCAATGGGTGATATAACAGCCGCCGCATCCCTGTTTTTCCACGGATCAGTGTTAATGTTAAAACTATTAAACCCTCCGATTGTCAAATGCAAGGCAAAAAAAAAATCTGACCCGAGGCCACTGCTGACTCGGCAAAACCAGCGCATGCACAACAGCTACCCCTGCAGATCATCCACCGGAGCATGAGCCTCCCTCCCTGAAAGCCAATTATTACACTCCCATCTCCATCTTCTCCGCCCACATGGAGAGGAGGAGAAATTGTGTTGGAGGAAAAAAAAAGTTAGGCAGTGATTTGAGACCAAATGAGTCTGCAGGATGGATAGATGAAGATGGAAGGAGGAGGAGGAGGAAGTTTGAGGAGAGAGAGCGGCCCACAGAGGAGGTGAGGGCAGGATCAGACGGGGAGAGAAAGAGAGAAAGAGAGGCAGCTATAGTGTGGCCACTTAAGGCAGCCTGACAGGAGGAATCATCCACACTGTCAGTCTGGGGGAGTCAGCTCAGGGTAGGAGGGATGATGGAAATGTAAAAGGTGTGTGTTTGTGTGCGTGTGCGTGCGTGCGTGCGTGCATGTGTGTGTGTGTGACGACTGTAAGGGGAGTGCCTGCAGACTTAGACAGGGACAGAGGTTGTCTATGTTTTTCGTTTTAATAAATTTCTTAGTGTTTTCTCTCAAACATCTGTCGTCTGCATCAAACCGTTTTTTCATTGGCTGACTTATTTGGGCCATGATGCAGCAGCTTTTTCAGGCCGAATAAATCTGCCGCAATGTCATTTTTTTTTTTTTTTAATATCCAGAGCAGCTCGATTAATGCTTTCACTGTTGCGAGGATATGATATAGACAGGAAATGGTATAGCTATGATTGAAGTATTTAGTGTTTGATTGCTTTTTGGGGGAAGTTTTTTAATATTCTTTGCCCATCAGTGCTCTGCTGCAACTATGTCTTTTACTGTCTTTTTTATGTATACTGTAATGATTCTGCTGCTTTGTTAACCCTCTGAAACCTGGGCAAATTGGCTTAACTTCTTTCAAAAACATGGGAAGAAGGCATAGAGCAACTTCAGAAGAGATTACCTAGAAATTAACAAGAAATTAGTCAAAAAAGTGCAAGAAAAAACAAGAAAATTAGCAAAACAAACAAATCAAACAACAAAAAAAACCCAACGGGAAAAAAAACGGAAATGACATAAAAACTACTCAAAATTATAATTATTCTGTAAAATAATTTAAAATATATATTAATGATAATTAGAAATATTTAGTTCTGTGGACATTTTCCCTAACCTAAAAAAAAGAGTAATTTTCTAAATCTACCTTTTTCTTGCTGTTTGCGGGAACCTTTTCACCAAATTGCTCTCTGCCTTTTTTCATGTTTCTGAAAGAAATCGAACCAATTTGATCTGATTTTTTTAATTTTAACTAAGTACAGTTACTCAGGTACTGCACCCAAGTACAAATTTGAGCTACTTACACTTTCCTTGACTATTTCTTTCCATTTATTCTTTTACTCCATATAATTTCAGAGGGAAATATTGTACTTTTTACTCTACCTTACAAAATTTATAAATTAAGGTTTTTGGGAAACTTTATAAAATGATGTTTTGTTGTAAATTTGTTTATCCAATAACAGCTGAAGCTATAAGTTGATAAATTAGCCCAATGACAGAAAAACAATGACAATCATCATCATTATTATTACTATTAATACTATAAAATATGAACTGTAAAATGTCAAATTTGACCATTTGAAATCTGGATTTCTGTCCTGATTTGACCTCATTTCTAAAATAACAAAAGGAGATGGGTTTTTAGGGTCATTTTTATGATGGCAGGATTCATCTAAAGTTGTCAACGTTTTTCCTCATCGTTCAATCAGAGAAACTTAGAGGCGGGCCTTCTGTAGTGGTGATGAAAACAAGTTAGCGGAGCACCTTATGTGGTTTGTGCTAACTTTACCTCCCTGTCAACGTTGTCCTAGGCAAGCAACAAGACATATCTGAACAATCTGTGGTCTCATCCTCTTTCTGATGTTTTACCAGCCGTAATTAGGCAAAATGATGGACAGCAGATTGTCAAACTGTCCTAACCTCATCCCAAAATAAGCCTTGAAGCAATCATCATCCAGGCAAAGCTCCTGGACCAGCTGGTGGTACTCCCTGTCATGTATCTTCTCTCCAAGAGTCTCATGCACCCACACAGATCTCCATTTCTCTGTCCCCAAAAGCCCTCCGCCTGTCCATTTTTATGCACATTTTAAAGAACAGATCTATGAGTTTACTTGACAGCAAACTTGGAGTTAAACTAAGGGCATGTGATTCAGCAGTTGGCCTGCAACAATCAAAAAAGAGGCAGCAAGCTGCAAAAACTGCTCTATCTGATCGGGGCAGGCTTAAAGAAATAAATAAAGGAAGTGCGGTGAGCAAAGCTTGCCCCCGAGCAACAGAATAGGAATCTAACAGTCTACAAGTAACAAGAAAATCTAGAGCTGTTTTAAAGTTGAACTTGAAAGTAAAAATTTCATGTGTCATGCGCACAAAATTTAATTTAACTTTAATATTGGTGGAGGAGAGCTTCCATAATTTAGTGTATTTATTGTTTTGCTTAACTTATATGTTCAATTAAGAGTCATTCATATATATATATATGAAAAAAGCAATATATGAATGAATAAATCTTAATTTCAAACATGTAAAAAAAAAGCAAAACATAACAAGCCCTACGACCAAATGCGATAAACAAAAAAACACACAAAAAAAATGGCCAATACAAAACCTATAAATCAATATCAATAAACAAGTACTTTAACTTAAATATAACATGTTCGAAAGGAGCAGGAAGAAGTACAGAAGTACACACATATTTATATAATTAAAAATACACTTTCAAATTTTTTTTAGATAATGTGGAAAACTTAGCTGGAAGAAATTTACTTGTATGAGTTATCAAGTTAAACTATGAACTTGTGTTCATAATTATGGCAATTAAGTATTTTAATTACCATAATTATGAACACACATTTTTAAGTTAAATCTTCATAAAAAACAACATTTTTCAGATTGTTACAAAGGAACTTCAAAGTGTTGAGTGACTATAACTATGAACACACAACTGAAGTACATAAAAAGAATTTCATAGTGCTATAAACTTATTTACCAATACTATGAACACAGTTGATTCTTCATAAATTATGTTATTACATCTACTTTTTTCATATTATTTTTACAGAATTTCAAAGTCTTGAAGCTTAGTAAGTAAAAAGTTTAAGCCAACTGAGCAGCACAGCATTACCATTGGCAGTACTAATGCTAACTGGCCAATTTTAGCGTCATTAATCCTTTGAAATCTGGAGCAACATCAGTTTTCTTGTGCTGCTTTCAAATGCCTTTCACAAGTGTTTAACCACTGAACCCAGAATAAATTAGTACAATTTCTCTCTAAAACATGTATAAAAAGTTGGTAAGACATGATCCACAAAAAGCAAGAAATAAGTACATTTGGAGAATTATTTCTAAAAAGGTGGAGAGCAATGTCAAGGGAGAAAAAAAAAAAGAAAAAGCAAGGGAAAATTATATTTAGAATAATCATAATAACATTTATTTTTTACAACAAAATTATAATTTTAAGCACTTTTTCTAGGTGATTTCCTTTATTTTTTTTTTTTTTTTTTTGTTTTTTTGCAATTCTCTTTGCTTATCCTTCCTCCCTAATTATTGCAGCCCTCCCATGTTTTATATAGAAATCAAGCCAATTTTCTCAGGTTTCAAAGAGTTAACTGTCACATTAGCTAGGCTTTGCATGAGCAGTCTTACCTGTTGAGGTGTTTCAGGTGGCTAGTCCTCAGCAGCGGCGGAGACCTCCTGTTGCTCCTGCCTCCGCCATGACGCTCTCCCCTGGTCCATGCTCCGGCCTCACGTTAGCTCCATTAACAATGTCTCAGGTGTACATGTCCTCGGCCTCTCTGTCCCAGTGTCCACGCGGGTATCTAATCTTGCGCCCGCTCATCTGTCCTCTCCTCGCGGGTGACTGTTGTTGTCACGTATGCTAACGTTAGCTAAACTTTCCTCGACGCGAACGGTTACCATATTTTCGACTAAATTTCTAATCTTAAAATACTTTTAGCGTAAGCCGCAAGTAGTTTTTTTCCGTCTTTGACTTTTTACTGCGTTACCCTTACCTTTAATAGTCCCTGTGTCCCTCTAATTTGTATTTTCGGTCCACTTTGTCGCTCTGCCATCTGCATTTTATTTTTTATTCCCGCGTGACCTCTGACATGACAATGGACCGAACCACCTGAAGGGGAGGGGGAGGTGACGACGGACGGTACCACTGAGTCAGGACCAATACCTGCCACTGAGACATGTGAAACCCCTAATCAGATGGTCTGTTCCAATCGGTAACAAAAATAATAATTAAAATAAAAAGAAAATATATAATAATATAATATTTAAAATAATAATTTTAATGGTATTAATTATTAATCGTATTATTATTATTATTATTTTTGTTATTTTATTTTTGTTACCAATTGGCTGTTCTAATTGGTAAAAAAAAAACAATAATTACAATAAAAAATATTAAAAATAATAATTAAAAAAATAACATTAATAATAAGGTATAATTATTATTATTACTACAACTACTAATCAGAACTATTTATTGAAATAATACAATAATTAAAATAATAATAATAATAATAATAATATCAGTTATTATTATTGTTACTATTATTATTTATTTATTTATTTATTTATTTATTTATTTATTTTATATTTTATTGTTTATATTTACAGGTACAGCGCACACAGATGTTGTATTTTCCTTGATTTTATGCTTTTTATATACTCAGAATATACTCAAAATACTGCTTATTTTGTTAATAATGTCAGGAGGTTATTTATTTCCCATGTCATGTTATGCATTCTTCACACTGAATTTTTATCCTTATTTTATCATACTTTTACTACCATTATCAAGTGGATTTGATGCATTCTATGTATTATATTCGGATTTTATTTTATTTTTATATGCAGGTCTTTGTCTTTTATGTGTTTTGATGTGAAGCACTTGGTGTCTTTTTTTTTCTTTCATGTAAAGCATGTTGGGCTGCATTTCTTGTATGAAAGGTGCTACACCAATAAAGTTTATTATTATTATATACATATATGTACATATGATCAGTTTCTACATACAACCCAATACCATGTTAATACAGACAGATATCCCAGTGTTATATATACACACTCCCATTCTGTATAAAGGACTCTCCAGTCTCACTCTGCTCGTTCATAACTTTCCTCTCCACTTTTCTCGTCTTTCAGATTCTTGCCTGGAAGAAGCCAAGGGGAAGGCTGCTCCAGATGAATGACATGAGACATTATACAAACTAACCGTGAACATGGACAGGCATTCTAAAAAGACAGCTCTAATTCAATATTAAACTAATCCATCTGGCCCACGTCACTGAATGCAGATGGCTATCAGGACCAGGAACAACCTTGAGCCCAAAGACAGACGAACACTGACTCTCATTACTCAGTCTCAATCTCCCTCTCGCTGCGTCTCTCTCGACATGCAGAGTAAAAGCTTCTGATTGGCCCTGTTTGTTTCTCCACTCTTTATTGGTCAATTCTCGCTCTCGATGCTCATTCTTTGTGCTTATCAGCGACTGTAATAATCTATAATATGGAAAATAATTAGTATTTCCAATTTCATAGCTTTGTATCAAAGAACACTGATTAATGCAGAAAGCGGGGGTAATTTCCTGCTTTTTCGTCCTGCTCGTGCCACGTAATTAGGTGTCACTGCTTGAATGAAAATTATATCTTCTCTGGCATTCAAAGTCGTCATGTGGCAAAGGCTACATAGATCAATGGCACAGAGGGGAGCTCACAGCCCGGCGTCGACGCAGTGCAAATGAAATTGAGTTCAGTGGAGCTGCAGTATCGACTCTAGGAGGCAAATCCATGTCCTGACTTTGTGATTGAGTTATACACAGCAGCACAAGGTTCGTCAACTGGATGATTTCCTATAGAAGCAGTCTGTGGGAAAAAAAACAATCCCAGCTAAACAACTAGAGTTACCACCTCGCAGTTGTATGCCTTTGCTAAACACCCAAGTTTCTTTAACAGTTTACATCCATGTCTGTCAAAAACTCCATTTCTAATTTTGCTTTAATCACGACTATGCTGAATACAAAAGTTGTATCGTGACAGGTCTAGGCAGTCACATGGCAGACTAGTCTGGAGGACTTGTATTCAGCCTAATCATAATGCTAACTTATAAATGGAGGAGCACAAGGTGGCCATTTTATCCGTACCCTGATGAAGGCCTAATGGCTGAAACGCATAGGCATCAACCCCCCAGGGAAGTGCGCCATGTGTTGATACAAAATTTACATATTGGCCAAAAGTTTGTTTGAGTTTGAGTCGGTCAGGTGATGCATACTGGCCCAGAAAGACTTTTCCCCATTTGCTAACATGAGGAAAGAGACATCTTTAAATCAGTAAATAATTTTTTGTGAGCATTAAAACCCCTTTGAAATGTCTTGTATCCCTGTCTGGTTGTGAACCATCCGGTTCGATAACATTTGGAAAGTCTAAAAGAGCTGCAAGCTTAAATTGTTTAGATCGCTATTCAAGTTAGCCGAGGCATTAATTCGGAAGTTGGTCGCTCCACCGACGGGAGTTAACCACTCGGCCGTGCACGGCAACGTTCGGCTGCCGTTAATCTCTTCTACGCTTGCTCTATGGGCCAGATCTGGGTATTTTACACATTTCTAAACTCAGAAAAAACAGCTTTCTCTGCTTCATGCGCCATTGAGCAGCTCTTATATGAATAAACGAGGCTCCGCCCACAGATCTGTATCCAGATAATACATCCATGATAAGCATGCCGCCATTCTTACAATGAAGCCATGAAAAAATAACTTTTTTAATGATCACCCTCTTGAGTGCTCCAGATTATTAGTGTCACCAATTCAGCATCTGACCAAATAACTCCCCCTCTATTCTTTATGACTTATGACATAATAGCAAGAGCGATTTTTCAAAACGTTATGATGTCTCAGTGAAGTTGACCTTTTGGAAATAAAATGTCATCACTTCATCAGTTTCTTCTTTTAAACATTTGTGTGAACTTTTGTCATAATTAGAGCATGAGTTCTTGAGATACCTAAGACAACCAAAGTCTAATCAGTTTATCCTTGACTCAAAGTGGAAGATCACAGAGACCTTTCACCTATGACCAACCAAAATCTAATTAGTTTATCGACGAATCAAAGTGGCTGTTTGTGCCAAATTTGGGGATATTTCCTTAGGTGTTCTTGAAAAATTGCCTTCACAAGACTGTGATAGACGAGGACAGAGTAAACTTGACTTTTGATCACCAAAGTGTAATCAGTTCATTGTTAAGTCCAAGTTGACGTTTGTGCCAAATTTGAAGAAATCCCCTCAAGGTGTTATTGAGATGTTGCATTCACAAGAACAGGATGGACAGACAGACAACACAAAACCATATAGCCTACAGCCACAGTGATCACCAGGAGGCATAAAAACAATCCTGACTAAACAAAAGTGGGACGCTTCATTTCTCACGCGGTTTGTTTTTGTTTCCGAACTGCTCGCTGTTTGTGAGTCTCAGCTCTTTCGTCAGACATCTCCAGATAATGTTCCCTCCAATGAGCACCCCCCTCCTCTTCTCTTTTCCATGTCCTTTTCTGTCCTCTTGTTTTCATCCCTGTTGTCACACCCTCCTCCTCCTCTTCCCAATGTTTCCATCTCTCCTCCTGTATCCCTCCCTCCCTCCCTGCCTCTGTAATCAGAGCTGTGACTGAGCAGTGTTTACAGGGTCTTCCCAGGGGCCTGCCGGTGTGACACATTCACTTTACAACTCCTCACCTCGCCGCTCCCTCCATTCCCTTGCCTTGCTTTGGTCAGATTACAGAGGAAGCGACAGAAAACATTCCTCCACACACACACACACACACACACACACACACACACTCTCTCTTCCTGTATCTATCCCTACACTTCCACCCTCGACCTCTCCCACCCCTGCTGCGCCCCCCCCGGCAGCGGCACACCGGCAGGAGGTCGTCTTATCTTTCTGCTCAAATGGAGCCTCGTCACTCCGGGCATCTTTTCTTGCACATCTTGGTCTGAAACATGATCATTTAACGCCGAGCGCCGGCCTGCTGCAGACTGCAAGATAAACTGTCAGAGATGTGGCTGCTTGCATACACTTAAAGTTATTCAAGAAATCATATGGATGCAAATTGGAGGAGTTAATAACGCCGCTGATGAGTGTGTGCACCGTTTTTGAGAATCAAATATGTATTTAAATGAGGAGAGCGCAGATGTTTTGCTGAAGGACTTAATGTCTCGGGAGTGCAAAGCGTCCCCTGTTTTTCCTCAGAGCTCCTCTGTATACCAAAAAACTGTTGTGTTACAGCAGAGTGGGGTTGTTTTTTTTTGACATGTCTATTTGTGTGAGCGTCAGCTGAGCTGATTGGCTCTGGAACTGACTGATTGCTCTTGAGGGAAGGTGGTAATTTCTCTGTCATATTGTGACTGATTATAGCTCTGAAATATGTCACTGTTCCAACTCCATCAGAAGTTTTTGACAGGGGGCTTTGATGTGTGTTCACACGGGCACGCAGGCGGACAGACAGCTATCTCACACCCACTCCACGGGAAGTAACGCGAGTGCTTTCGACTCTGGTTGCGGCGGACGCCTGGATACTGTAAACTGTCACAAAAAACGGCACTATGGCAGATAAATAAAGACAGCACTTCTCCTGCGATCACAGCCTGTCTGCTCCAAACTGTCAGAATATTTTAGACAACATGTGTTGGTAATCGAAAACTGGACAGACTGTCAACATGGGCGTTATTAGGAGACAGCGGGCCCCTGGGCACAGATATACAAAGGGCCCCATCATCTCTCCTGCACAGGAGGACTTATGGTGGTTTTGCATCACTTTATGGTTTTGTGCCTCTTTGGTGCAATTTTATGTCTTTTTGGTTTTGTGTAATGTAATGTTTTATAGACATTTGTGTTTCATTACGGCTGTTTTGTGTCTTTTTTAAGTTGTTTGGGTCTTTTGGAGGTTATTTTGTCTCTCTTTGAGATATTTTTTGACATTTTGTGCCTCTTTATAATAATTAATTTATGATTCATGCTTCTTTGTTGTTGTTTTGTGTCTTTTTGAAGTCATTTCAGTCTCCTTGAAGAAATGTTTTATTTATTTGTTTTTCCTTGTGGTCATTTTTTGTTGTTTTGGAGTGATTTTGAGTCTTGCTGCGTTAATGTTGTGATTTTTTAAAGCCAGGTGGGTTACGTTGAGGTAATTTTGTGTCTTTTTTCATTGTCAACTAAGGTCGTTTTGCTTTCTGTAGCTATTTTGAACAACCTTGCCGTTCCTTTGCATCTACGCCCTTGCTTCATCCCTTTTTTTTTGTCTTTTTGTGTCTCTGAGGTTGTTTTGTGCCTTTTTGTAGTAATTTGGCTCTCTTTTAGGTAAATTCGAGGCAATGTTTATGTCTCTTTGAGGTTATTTTGTGCATATTTGCATCTTCATGTGATCACTTTGACTTTTCTCCTGGTTGGTTTGTGTTAAATTGACATTTAAGATTTTGCAGATGTTTCTTTACACTTTAGGCCTGCTCAGTAATCCATCCATGACTGTCAGATAACATTTCACTTGTAAATCCAATGCAGAATATATATATATAAAACAGAAACTTGCAAACCTGAGATAAAAATCATGTAGATAATTTGTGCTTATAAGCCTCATTTAAACGCACAGAGGGAAACTGAAAAAATCTAAATGTCTGCTGAGATCAAACTACCTCTACAGTTTTGCCCGGAGGCTGCCAGAACGGCATAACAGCAGACATTTTATGGAGGAGCACTTTATAAGCCAATGTTCCACTGGAGACGTGTAACATGAAAACTGAGTCACATCCTTTGCTTGTGGGCACAATATTTAGCAAGTCATTTTTTCTGACGCTACACTAATAAATTCAGTTTATAGGAGGCAAAGCCCACATTGCAGGTGTATTAAATATAGATTTGGATTCACTGCTTAGGACAAGAAAATGTGTTTTTTATAGAATCCTGTGGTGTGTCAGTGCTGATGTCTTATGGATAAAATATTTTGATCTTATAGCATAATAATTTGATACTGCAGTTCTTTTTGAAGCTATTACTTTCGACTCAAATGGGTCATTTTTCTCATGGGTCTCCGCTGCGTTAATGACCGCGGGTATTCGCTCATTTTCTGGGGCCAGGCTGGGAGGAATTCAATCCCATCTCCACACTGAATGTGAATAAGAAGGTAAGGGTCAGAGTGTATGGCCATTATCATACTGCTCATTATTACTCACTTGCTTCATTCAGTGCAGGTTTCTTGGCCCTGTCCCTCAGCAGAAAGAGAAAGGAGTGTGAAGAAAGTGGTGGGTGGCAAAAAATGTTGTGGATAACGCTGAGATGTTGTGATGGATTATTTGTGGAAATTCAGTTAGTCCTAATGCCAAACATAGGCATCCTTATTTCTGAATAATTCTCAGTTTGAGCAGTTATAACCACTAAAGAGAGCAGCAGTAATTTTGTTGTTTTGATGATTTTGCATCTTCAGTAAACACAATGTTACATTATGTTACAGAGTGTATCCAAAATAAGCTAAACAGCACGTGACACATTCATTTTATAACAGAAAACTCTGCATGAGCAGAAAACATCACAGAGGAGAGAGGGAGGAACTGAGAGTCAGGCTCAGACAGTGGAGAGGTGAAAAGTGGACTGCACTGCATAAACTGTGTCCGATAATTGTATGTGAGCGAAAGAAACCCCAATTTATTTCCCAAAAGACAAACATACACTTGTTGGAGAAGTACTGAGATCTTTTACTGAAGTAAAAGTAGCGACAGTGTAGAAATACTCTGTTTTAAGTAAAATCTTATTTATTTATTTGATTTAAATGGAATTTTTTAATGCATTAATGTGTTCAAGACTTTAATGCAGCAGCTGGAAAAGGGCTGAGGCTCATTTTAAATATGACCAGACTGCTGGGCACATTAATCTACAATAATATATCATAATTTATTAGTAAATTGTATTTTATATTAATAATATGACTCTGTAGAGTAACTACAGCTGTCACATAACTAATGTACAATATTTGCCTCTGAAATGAAGAGGAGCTGAAATTTTACTTAAGTACAAGAAAAATTAAAATTGCACTTGGGTACAGTACTTGAGTAAATGTACTCAGCTATATTCCACCGTTTACATAAATACACCTGGTGTCAATGCCTGTTTTGACCATTTTTGAGGTACATATTTAAATGTTTTAAGACTTTGAATGTGAAGAGGATGCCAGAGTGCATAAAAATAAACACCAAAACACAGTTTGTATATTAAATTTTTTTCCCGGACAGAAAAGGAACTCTCTTGAATCAGATTGTGAAATGATAAAGCAAGCTGATCCCCAGCTGAACCCAGCATCCTTATGTACCAGACAGTTACAGCAGACAGCCAATGCTACCTGAAATGATGACCTGCACCTTTTGCACGATAAGTTTCAGCTTCTCCCCTCTGAGACAAGAATTTAGTCCTGAGGTGTAAAAGTAAATGCTATAAAAACAGTTTTGTTCCAGCTGCTGTCACACTGGTGAACAAGCTGTAAGAAAATTGCATAAAACTGAAAATTGCACATAATTTTCAAGCCTGTATTTATAATTTATTTATCCACAGTTTTATTGAGTTATTATTGATGTTAGTTATTTTTATTGATATTTATTACTTATTTAAGATTTTGATTAGCACTTCAATTGTTTTATCTTTTATGTTCTTGTCATGTTTTTGTCCTGTATGTTGTCTATGGTGTCCGACAACTGTTGTTAAATGAATGCCTTGCTCTTAATACTGCCAACCAAATCTACATACGGGTACAAATAAAGTAACCTGAACCTGAACCTGGACCATCAGAGGTCACATATAAGCCCCAAATGTCCTCAAACCCTTAAAAAACATCGCTCATTAAGCTTCGAATAAAGATATGACTCATAGAGCCCACAGTCCTGAAGAATAACTCATATAACCCGTTTATATCTCTTACTGCCCCTCTTTTCAAAGCTGTATGGAATCGTTCCTGTTGTAACATCCTTTTGTTAATCGAAGGCTTTAGGGAGGAACTGAGTCTTCTGAGGGCGCTCAAAGTGTGCCGTGAAGTTTGACACGAGAGAAATCAACGCTCCCCAGTGGAGGTAAAAGTGTGTGTGTGAGGTCACCGGGGTCAGATTCCTCCTCTCTGTCTGCACGTCTAACACCAGGCCCTGTGAGGTCTGGCATCAATACTCTCTTTTATGTCGGGAGACAGCGATCAATGGATCTCTCTTTCCCCGAACGGAAGCACTCCATATTCAGCGGTTGGTTTCACGGCTGGATATCCGACACACCACTTAATGGATGGTGTGTGTGTGTCTGTGTGTGTGTGTGTGGTTTAGTGTACAGTTGTAGCACTGTAATTTAAGGTGATTAATCAACGCACTGTAGGTTTATTGAACCCAATATGGGCAGATGGGTTTTTTTCACACTCAGATTAGTGTTCTTACAGATGCTAAGGTAATGAGAACACGGCAACGCTCAGCACGTACAGAGTGCACTTCACTGTTACTATTCATTAGGCTGATCGCACACAGAGTGTATTCTGAATACCCGAATACATCCATAAATAATACAGAGTGTAGAAAGAAATATAAAGTCTTAGTCTTGATCTGCAATCACTCCCTCGTTTTTTTTTTTGTTTTTTTGTTTTTTAAAGGGGGGGGGGGCTTTTAATTTGTGCCGATGTCCCACCGTTCACTTGATAAAATAACTTCAAATGTAAATCATTTCACTCATATTACTCCTTGCTCATTATCCTTTTGTTTTGTTTTTTGGGAAACATTTAACCATTTGCAACCAACTTGGCAAGAAATGTCCCATAAATTGCAAATAATTTGTGAATTAAGAAAAATATATTTTTTTAAAAGTTGTCAAAAATGTCCAGAGATTCATGATTAGATATTTACAAAAATATTGCCCCGTATTATCATCACTTTTGTTTTGTTTTATATTATTTGTTATTTGTTTTGTTTTATTTATTTATATAAAGTATTTCAATATAAATGATTCTGATATTACGATGAATTTTGATATAAAAATGGTTAACCACACCTGCCACCATAGCGCTTGTCAGCATGTTGGCGTGCATTATGTATAAATATCGGTGTGGTTTCATCTTTTTAAACATTTTGACCTGACGAAGATCCAAGCAGGATCGAAACGTTGTCTGAAATAAACCTGTGTGACATGGAGTAAGTGTGCAGGCGTTACCTTTCTTCCTCATGCACGCTGTTTTTTGATAGCCTTGCACCTACGTGATGTGCGTATAACTACCCTCTTTCAAAAAAGTAAGAAGTAAAATAAGACTCATGAGGTTGGTACAACAAAACAGGAAACGCTAAATGGGACTAAATGAGTGAATAACAAGGAAAAACCCCAAACTAGAAAACAAAATCCTCATAATCACAGACAAAAAGTCTTGAGAGTCTCTGGACCTGGAGCAGGACTCTGACGCTTGCTGGTTTAAAAAAATTAAAGTGTTGCCAAAGTTTCTCACTCAGAGACAGCACCTGGAGAACATGTTTGAACCATCGTAGTTTAGGTTCAAAACATACAAACGTAACATATCTGTGGTTTGCAGAACTGGCGACATTTTCTTCTGGCGACTGGGACGAAAGTTCACTTACAGACTCCTATTTAATAACGCTACCTTCATTTTCAGATATCTAGTCTTCATCAGTGACGACAAATCCAATACTCTAGACTTGCTCATCTCATTATGAAATATGCATTAGGAAATTTGGAAATATGTAGCTGGAAATATATTTAGCTTTTACTGCTGCACTAATAACAGACAGACAATGCAGTTTCTAAAAACAGAAAGAAAATAAGTTAATCCGACAGATTTATGGGGCATAATATGAGTGAATGCATGAGCTGTGTGGATTGATTATTGTGTTCTTGTGCTGAGCTGCAGGGGTGAATAATACATTTTGAATTTAAATAGCTGCAGGGGTAAATAATAACTTGATTGTCATGTTGAGAGATCAGCGATTGGAATCCATACCCAGTTAGCCTCTCAGCTGGGAACCGTGAGCTTCACTCCGTCATGCAACTGAGCCCATGGATGTTGTGGCTATTTTTCCTGGAAGACGTTCTCACCCGTGAAATATCTATGGATCTTCCATCATGGCCTGGTGGGAAAAAGATTTCCAGGTAAAACATGACAGAGATTGCATCATTCTCATGTACCATACATGACCTATGCATGTGTGTGAACCTTCCTGAGATAACAGAGTCTGGTGCTGCTTTAGGCTGCATGTTAGAAAATGGATAGATGGTTTACCGCTAATATCTACCTGTCAGAGGTAGCATTTCAAAATAAAATTCCTTGTAGAGTTAAGCTTTTGTAGGAAATTGAGAAAGATAACATAGAGATAAACAACTTTTTGGATTATTGTGCAGAGAAATGTCTGCCAGGTTTATAACCCCCTTTCCCACCAAAATTAGTGCATGCATGTGGATTTTTAAAAACACAGATAAACAAGCTAAAAGAATATATAGATTCCTTTCCCACTGCCATTAGAGCAGAGCTGTGTACACGGCTCTGAAGCAGATGAATGTGCCTTTTCTATGTGTGTGTGAGGTTTTAAGGTGTTTCTTTTGATGGGCAGGCCAGAGAACAGATGACCAAACAGTAGAAAGCAGCATGGACAAGGTGCTGTGAAAACTTAACAGTGTTAAAATAATAATAATAATAATAATAATAATAAATTGACTGTAACTACAATGCGCTCTAGCACTCAGAGTGAGTGTTTCCTATTGTACCCACTGAAATGAGCGTTGAGGGATTTTTGTTTGGCGTATTAAATTAAAATCAACTAACAGATGACTTTGAGTTTTTGATTAGCTTTATCCATATAACGCAATATGGATCGGGGATATCCACACCCTAATCAACCCAGCTTCAGGAAACTATGAAAAAACTAAAAATAAGAATATTTCCAATTTGGATTAAGGCTAATGTCTGATCATTTTGATGCTTTTTAATTTGCATGTAATACCCTAAATTACATATTAAGAAAGTTTGGGTGATTTGGGTTCCCGGAGACTTTAAAAGGCCAGTTGTCAGCAGGTTTTGTGTGCAGTGAAAAAGGGCCTTTACACTGAAGGTCTTGAGCTTTAGCATCCTAACATACTGCAGGTAGCTGCCTCAGGTTTGCAGTAAATGTGTGTGGTTTTCTTTTTTTTCCTCAATAAAAGTGATGGATCAGCAATGGAGCTTAGGACCAGAGGTTCAGGTGAGGAGGGAAAATGTGTGAAGAAAGCCTCTGTGCTGAAAGCCATCTTAACACTACACACACACACACACACACACACACACACACACACACACAATCACAGAGCTACTAGGTCATGCATACAACCTCTCTCCCCCTGACATGCATGCACACACACTCACTCACACACACACTTGCTGTGAGCAGGGCAATGGTTTGTGCATGTAAATCACACCCTTAACGGCCTGTGGAGCGGGCTGAGGCGAGGAGACTCAGTCTCAACTCTATGAATAGCAAAGCAGACCCAGCTGGGACTGCCAGTCATCAACATAAATAACAGATTAACATCTTTTCTTATACAGATTAAACATTATCTTCCTGGGTACGCTAAGTGAATCGCTGTAATTCAGATGGCGCTCATGTTGGACGCGTCCTGGGTGGAGCACCGTTGCTGCAACAGCCTAGTTATGTTTGCTGCTGAAAGCTCATAAAAGCACAATTGCGAAGTTCATAAACATTCATGGATTAGCTTTCCTTCATGTGCCCTGCAGTTATACATCTGATCGCTGTTGCTCTGTGGAACAAATCGAATCACAAAGTAAGACGCTTGCAGGGAATACAGCCCTTAAATGGCAGTTACCTTTAATGAAGTTATATGAGATGTTGTTTACCTTACTGTAATGGTGCGTCTCTTTGATTTGTCTACAGATCGCCACGAGGCTCTGTGATGGCATTTTAAGCATCAATATCAAACCATTGCAGCTTCGGTGTCTGCTGTCTGCTTTAACATTTAAAACTGGAAAAACAAATCCTGTGTTATGTGAAAAAGCCGCACAGATGTGGACCATCAGGTCAAGCGTTTGTCTGGCGTAAAACCAGGTATTTTTTAACAAGAATGTCCTAAAACACTAAAAATGTCCTAAAATCCGAGAAATGTCCTGAAATCCTAGAACTGTCCTAAATCCTGTAAATGTCCTAAAACACAAGAAATGTCCTGAAATACTAGAATGTCCTAAAATCCGAGAAATGTCACAAAAATGTCCTAAAATCAACAAAATGTCCAAAAATTCTAGAAACATCCTAAAATCAACAAAATGTCCAGAAATCCTAAAGGCACCCTAGAATCCTAGAAATGTCCTAAAATCCTAAAAATGCCACCCAAAAAATTTCAAAAAAAGTCTATAAATGCCCTGAAATCCTTTAAATGTCCTAAAACACTAAAAATGTCTTAAAATCTTAGAAATGTCCAGAAATTCTAGAAACATCCTCCTCCATAAATGTCCTAAAACACAAAAAATGTCCTGAAATCCTAGAATGTCCTAATATCCTTGAAATGTCACAAAAATGTCCTAAAATCCACGAAATGTCCAAAATTTCTAGAAACATCCTAAAATTAATGAAATGTTCTAAAATCAGCGAAATTTCCCTAAAATCCACAAAATGTCCAGAAATCCTGGAAGCACCCTAGTATCCTAGAAATGTCCCAAAATCCCAAAAACGCCCTAAAAATGTCCAAAATTCTAGAAATGTCTTGAAATCCTTGAAATGTACTAAAATCTTAGGAATGTCTTAAATCCTAAAAACATCCTAAAATGTGAGAAATGTCCCCAAATCCTAAAAACGTGCCTAAAACTGGGAAACATTCTTACAATCTTAGAAATGTCAGAAAATTCAAAAGTGGGCCCCAAGAAAAGCAGGTTGAGAGTCCCCGCTCTACAGAGAGCCACAACTCTGTGTGACAGCAGTTTAAGCTACAGTATTACAGCGTGGCATCCTCAGTGTCTGCTGTCTGCTTTCAGATTTCAACCTGGAGAAACTAATCCTGTGTTGCTGTGTGAAAGACTTCCACAGATGTGGACCATCAGGTCAGCTGGCTCAATAACGCGCTGCCTTTGGTGGAACAAATAGCAGAAAATAAATTGTTTCTCGACCTTTGTGGTAAAACCGGTTTCTTATGAGGCCGTGTGGAAGTGAAGCCAACGGTGGCTGATGGCACACAGATCAGAATTACTCACTAGAGCAGACCTCCACAGCTGAGGGAGCGATTCGGCCCCAGCGCTGTCTGTCAGCCCTGTGATTCACGCTCGCAGAGAGAGGTTGCGGGGACGGGGAGGGGGGGTAGGATTTGATGGGTACATGCTGCTCAAACAACGAATGGCCGCTGGGCTTGTGTGTGTGTGAGCGACCATTCACAGAGAGCAAGAGCGAAAAAGCATGTAGCCTTTGAGGGATTGACTTTTATTTGTGGCACGATGTCACATTTCCAAGCGTCACACCGGCAGTTCTTTGTGTGCGCCCGAGGATTTCTAGCCCACATTTCTCTAAAATGCAAATGGACCTTTCCGCTTTTTTTTTGTCCAATAAAGAGAGGAATCAAGATAGGGTAGAGGCATTGTTTGTTTGTCATCACACAGTGACATTTCTGCTCATCTCTGGGCCTGCAGCGAGGTAGCAATTTAAATGTTAACATGGAACGGGTAGCACTGGCAGGATACAAAAGTAGACATGGCATCTCTTAAACAGAAAGACTCATTCTCCCGACGGGCTTTGCATAAGAATCCTACTGTCTATCAATCAGCAGCTACTGCTGGCGTTCACTAATAGGAAATTGAAAAGCCATCTGGGAAAATTGTTTGAGTAATCATAATAAAAAATCACAGAATAAAAAACAAATGTCTTCTGACTCCTGTGTTAGCTTCACAACTCATTATTTCTACTGCAGAACATGGCATGTGCTACTGGTGATCACTGACGTGTCAAGTACCACATATAGTTCAAAAAACAACAAAAAAGTACTCTGATTGAAAAACAAAGCAATATGTTTTAAACCCTCTGAACCCCGAGCATGTCGGCTTAATTTCTTTCAAAAACATGGAAAGAAGGCAATGAGCAATAAAAGAAAAAATGGCCCAAAACATAGCACAAAAATGGTAAAAAGAATTGACAAAATGATGTACAAATCAGATAAAAAACAACAAAAACAAGTTTTTTTCTGTTTTTCCCTATACACTTTTTCCTAGCTTTTTAAAAATAACGGCATCTGAAAACTTATTTATTTAGTCTGGCTTTTAATTAATCTAATTCTTATAACTATTACTTTAAAAAACAGTTCTCTTGTTTTTACTATTCTCACTGGTCTCTGTACTTTTTACTTTGACATTTATCTTTTTTATCACCGTTTGTCTTGTTTTTTTTCCTTTGTGTTGTATAAATTGCACTCAAACCTGTATAAATGTGAATTTCAATGTAAATACCAATATATATCTTGCACTCCAACCATTCTTGTATATACTTTAATTCCATGGTTCTGTTTCTTGCACTGTTACACTGTTACTTGTGTTACTTGTTTTGTTTTGCACTGTAAGACTCGTACTTTTTATATTTATATTTTATATTTTATATTTGTATCTTCTATTTCATCTGTTTTCTTTTTCTATATTTATGTTGCACCAACCCACCAGAACAAATTCCTCGTATTGTGTTAACTATACCTGGCAATAAATCTTTGTCTGATTCTGATTCTGATTCTGATTTTTATTGTGAAGATATTTGAGCTGCACCCTTTATATAAAAAGTGCTATATAAAGGTTATTATTATTACTATTATTATTATTATCAATATCATTATTATGATTGTTATTATTATTATTATAGTGTATGAATTCTTGAGTTTTGGCTAAAATTATGTGCCAAATTTGACTGAATTGCCTTGAGGCCTTCTTGAGTTATTGCTTTCATGAAAATGAGAGACGGATGCAAGATCACAGTGACCTTGATCTTTGACCGCCAAATTCTGATCAGCTTTTTGTTGAGTCAGAGTGAGAAAAAAAAATCGGACGACTTTTCTCAGGTTTTATAGGGTTAATCTTAATCTTGAAACTAAATTTAGTAAGCTTATTTTTAAAGAGAATAGTCCCATAAATTAATACATTTAATTATATATTTTATTTTGTTGGTAACTTTTATACACTTATTATAAACAGTAATTTGGGGTTGAAATTAAAATGGTCACAACAATTAAGTAGTTATGTTTTATTATTATCATTATTATTATTATTATTATTATTATTATTGATGAGAACCTGTCATTCAAACCTTACATTAAAATCATTGTTACCAAACAGAAAAATAAGATTAAGTTTCTTTTTCAAGAATATATCCTATTTCTACCCCCAGGAAAGAAAACAGCTCTCTTGTGCAATAATACTTAAAATTATTTGCATTGTCCAAAACATTAAACAAAAGCTGACCAAAAATTAATAAGAGGACACAGGATGGCCAAAACTGGTATGAAATCAGATTTATTCCAGATGTTCTGGTGGTACAAATCAAGATAAATCTGATTGTCCCGGTTTATTGTTTATTCAGAGTGGAAATGAAGTGAAGCAGGATCAAAACACCATTTTCTCTCAGAACAAGAGAAGAAAAAAGAGGATCCCAAAAATCACACAGTGTTACATGTGGCTGCTTTTGATGAATGCACGACAAAACGACACAACAGAAGAAGACACAGCAGAGAGGAGGAGTTACGTCGTGTTTGCTTTATCAACTCAAAACCAACCCCAACGCTCGCACCTCCTTCTGAGCAAACTGCTGTCGGCGTTTTGTGTGCAGCGATTGTTGTAAGGACTCTCCGTCATGACACTACAAGCAGGCGATCTTCTTGTCTGCATGGCAGCAGATCCAGCAACCAAAAGACAGCCAGGCTGACTGATCAAAGGAAGAGAGGACTGACTCATCGCTCTGCTGCTCTTTGTTTCTGATCGAGTAACTTCACTGCCTCTGATTGTATTTTGATGTAATCTCTGACTCTCTGTAGGTGTGGCTCCAGGGAGAGAGGTGGTGGAGTTTATTGAAGCTTTTAGAGGTTGTCAGGCAGAGGGGAGGGACGAGAGGAGGAGAACAAAATGAGGGAGGAAGGAAAACGGAGAGAAAGGCAGGTGTTGTTTTTAATAGCGAGAGGAGGAGGTGGACATTTGGCTTGTTTTTGAGTAGACCATGGTGCCGCCTCCGCGCATGCTGCCACTGCTTATGCCGCTGAAGCCGCCGCCGCCGCCGCTGCTGAAGCCGCCGCTGCTGAAGCCGCCGCCGCCGCTGCTGAAGCCACCGCTGAAGCCACCGCTGAAGCCACCGCCGCCACTGCTGTAGCCGCCGCCGCTGTAACTGCCGCCGCCCAAGCCGATGCCGCCAATGCCGCCTCCGCCCATTCCACCAGCACCTGTTGATGAGAAAAACACATTTTGAGATGCAAAAGCATGAATTTGAATTTCCATCGAACTAATCAACCAAATTTTATCTCAAGTGTTCTCATATTCATGTTTCATATTTTCACAAACTTGCATAGTTAGTCGTAGAGATTTATATCAAAACATACCGTAGCTGGTGGTTTGGGTCTGGATGTGAACTGTTGCTTCTGGACCGCCGGAGTCAATTCTGCAGAGAGGTACATAAATGAGCAACGTTAGCCGCTGATGTTGCTCTCTGCATAATGTAATACAACACACTCATGATAATTATCAAAACATGGATGAATGTAAGCTTTCTCAGTCTTTATGAAAATAAGACAGAGGTTGTTATGTTTGGCTGAATCGACCGATTGTCGGTCCTCTATCATTTCGGTTTTGTTAAAAATCTAGGTGTGATATTTGACAGCTCCTTCAAATTAAATAAAAACAAATTTGTCCAGACATCAAAACTATTCAAGACACTGAGCCAAAGCAGAGGCCGAACACTCACCGAAAGAGCGCGACAGAATAATTCATGCTTTTATAACCTCTCGGCTAGAGTACTATGATCCTGGTTATTGTTCCGGTAAGAAGACGTGGGGCAGCGTTTTGTACAAACCGCAGACAACAAAAGGGCAACTGCTTTACACCCACATAAAAAGAATAACAACACCGGTATCGGCCGTCCTCCACTGGCGCCTCCTTATCTAGCAGAACTTGTATCTTCATACTGCTGTTCGAGCACTGAGGTCGACCCTCTTCTAGTTGCCGATTTAAGCTCAACACCTTCATTGACTTGACTACTGTTTCATTGTCTTTTGAAGCCAAAATAGTTAAGATTTTACCTCATTTCCTCTCCTTCCAGAAGCTTCTTGTAGGTGGCAATCTCAATGTCCAGAGCCAGCTTGACGTTCATGAGCTCTTGGTACTCGCGGACCTGGCGTGCCATGTCCTGTTTGGCCTTCTGCAGGGCTTCTTCCAGGTCTCTAATGCGGCACTTGGCGTCTTTTACAGCCAGCTCGCCGCGCTCCTCAGCCTCTGCGATCTGGGCCTCCAGCTTTGCACGCTGAGAGGGTGTGAAGTTAGCAACGGCTTCAGAAGTGGTATTTGTAAATCAAAACGCTTTCTACATGTTCAGTAACGGTTAAAAAAAAAACAAATTGTATCTGCGATTATAATCATACAGACAAATGTAATGGTAAGCTTACCTGTGCCTTGACCGCCTCAATCTCGCTCTGGAGGCGGCTGATCATGCGGTTGAGCTCAGCAATCTCACTCTTGGTGTTGCGAACGTCTTCTCCGGTCTGACCTACGCTGGCTTGCAAGGCCTCATACTGAAGAAATAAGATTAAAAATAACTCTTATTGCAGATTCCAGACCGGCCTCGTCACTTTTATTTGACACTGCAGGTTGTGCGTCGTTGGTGTGATTGATTTCTCCTTCTACCTACCTTCTGCGTATACCATGATTCTGCTTCAGCACGGCTGCGTTCAGCCATCTCCTGGTACTGAGCCCTGACGTCAGCTATAATGGCGTCCATATCCAGTGTTCGGTTGTCATTTATCTGCAGAATGACTGAGGTGTCCTTGATCTGTCCCTGGAGCTCACTCAGTTCCTGCAAAAGAGATATGTGTCATTTTTTAAAGATGTAATTAAAAGTGTTAGGGACTGAAGGCGATACAGTTATTATTTCTAGATCATTCCATTAGGTCCCTCTTGAAAAATTGCATTCATGAGTGAGAGAGAGAGAGCAGGGTCAAAGTGACCTTGACCTTTGACCACCAAAATCTAATGCGATCATCCTTAAATTTCACGTTGACGTTTGTGCCAAATTGAAAAACATTCCTTAACGTGTTCTTGGGCTACTGCATTCACAAGAATGGGATGGAACAGGTCACAGACACCTTGACTTTTGACCATCTACCACCAAATTATGATAAGTTAATTCAAGAGTCCAAGTGGATGTTTGTGCCAAATTTGAAGAAACTTTATGAAGGCAGTCCTGAGATTATGCATTCACAAGGAAGAAATAGACACATGCTCACAATGTCCTTCGACCACCAAAATCGAATCATTTCGTTATTGAGTTCACTTGAACGTTTGTGCCAAATTTGAAGAAATTCTGTTCAGGCGTTCTTGAGATAACACGTTCACGAGAATGTGGCATAAGTGTAGACAGACAAACAAATGCCTCTGGCCACAGCTATTGTTGACATTATAGGCTACTGAGGCTCAAAAATGAAATAAAAACTTGACACAGTGCTGTATCTCGGTTCCCAACCCAACACTTCTATGAGGCAAAAACTGTTGATGAAAAGACATTTAAAAAAAAAACAGAAATTTTATGGTAACGAGAGGGGGAGAGTGTAAAAGTGTGCCTTTTGATCATTGGTGATTTCATAAGTGTTTCCCTTAAAATGAGAGCAAAGAAACAGTTGTGTTAGGGATCAGGTGTGGTTCAGTTTTCTTACCGCGTCATAGACAGTTCTGAGGAAGTTAATCTCATCCTGGAGGGCATCAACTTTGGCCTCCAGCTCAATCTTGTTCATGTAGGCTGCATCTACATCCTGTCAGTAGAGAAGAAGAAAATGGTCTGCATTGATAAAGGGCCAGATGAAGAAAATAACACATCGCTCCCTGTTGTAAATTTCATGGCAGAGTGACAACCTCTTTTAGAGCAGATAAACTCTCACCTTTTTCAGGAGCACAAACTCATTCTCCGCAGCAGCACGCTTGTTGATTTCATCTTCATACCTGATGCACAAACAGTTGAAATATTAGCTGATGAAAAACTGACTATGGGCATCGGCTAAGTCTTTCTCATAAGGCACACATTATTTTCGTCTGTTGTATTTAATTATTTCTGCATACTGGGGTTCCTAAACAGTCTCTAAAAAACATAAATGTATGGTATGAATGGAAAGCTGAGTCTCTTGTAGATTCAATGAGCCCAGTCATATTCACAAGTCATGATTTTAGCCTCATGGTTGGGAATTCATTGTACTGAGACTTTTGACCCTTCGACCACCAAATTTTAATAGGTTCATTTTTGAGTCCAATTGGACATTTGTGCCAAATTTGGGGAAATGTTCTCAAGGTGTTCTTGGGACATCCCATCTGAATAAGATAGACACAAGGTGGCCTTTCACCACCAAAATCTAATCAGTTCATCATCAAGTCCGAGTAGGCTTTCAGCCAAATTGGGAAAAAAAAACCTTAAAGTGTTCTGGGGTTACTGCTTTTGCAAGAAAGGGATTGACCAGGTCACAGCGACCTTGACTTTTGTACATCAACCACAAAATTCTTATCAGTTTATTCTTGAGTTCAGTTCAGGTTTGTGCCAAATTTGAGGAAATTGCCCCCATACAGACCTCGATAGCTTTGTTTTCTGTGCTGGAATTAACTCACTTCTTCTTGAAGTCCTCCACCAATCCCTGCATGTTCCTCAGCTCTCCCTCCAGCTTGACCTTTTCATTGCCAAGCCCGTCCAGCTGTCTGCGGAGGTTACTGATGTAGGCCTCGAACATGGCATCCATGTTGGAGCGGGTGGTGGTCTGGTCCTGCAGCAGGCTCCACTTGGTCTCCAGCATTTTGTTCTGCTGCTCCAGGAAGCGGACCTAAAAGGTAAAGTCATTTGCGATGTTTAGATCCAATCTTGCTTGGAGAGTATCACTCTGACCATGTACACAAAACACTGCTAATCCGATTATATAATTAATCAAATAATAAACACAGAATGAAAATGATCCATAACTATAAACTGGTGTACTCGTCATTTTCTGTCATCAGATAGGCAAAAAAGCATATCGCAAAACACAACAACAAAAGAGAAAACACAACAGCAAATCACAAAACTATGGTGCCCCTAAAGCTCCAGGTGATTTATTTTTTCTCTTGACTTCACATGTGCATGTTCTACCTATATGCTACCTGAACCCGTTGACAATCAGATTATAATTCAGCAAATGACGTCACTTCGTTATAAGGGGGAAAGTCCACACACAACTAGCACACTGGGATTTCCATTGCTTTGCATAAATTAATGTTTTTACTTCATGCTTGATTGTGTTCAACCCAAGCTAACAACCATAATATTTGTAAAATATTTTTTGTAGAAATAATGTTAGCCTTGGGTTTGCAAATGCCTTTTTTAAAGTGTGAGCACACAACTTTTAAACTAGCTCGCACTAGCTAGTAACACTAGCTTCAGCTTCTTCATCATAACAGAATACGTTAACTTTCACCTTTGCTCATTTTAGGAGGACGGCCACAAGAAAAACATATTCTTTGTGGAAATTATTGAACAGAAAATGGATTGTAGTTTTTTGTTTCTGGTTGCCAGCTTTAGTGCACTAACATTAGCGAGTCTTCATTTCCCCAGGATTGCATTGTGAAAGCGTGGGCTTACGGGAAACTAATCTGTACAAACAAAAGAACATGTTTTCCTGCATTAGCCTTTCCGAGCAGTGGTTCATGTCACTACGTTGTGTTCAGATCAAAAGGTTGATGAGCGAACAGCTTAGCTACTGAGGCTAGCTTGCTAGCTAGTAACAAATATCTGAAAATATTTGAAAATCTAAACAAAGAGCAAATTTTCTTGCTCTGGCCTTCCTAAAACGAGCAGTGGTGAAAGTCACAAATGTTCTTTTTTGATCAATAAGTTGATAAGGAGACACTATTAGCTTACATTGGCTTGCATTAGCTAGTGATAACTAATGAAAGCTAGCATAAACCAGCCTCAGCTAATGCTAGCTAGCAAGCTAGCTAGTGGAAAAGTTGTCTTCTTCCTATTTAAAGAGACACACCAATTGCAAACGCAGGGCTATTGGTGACATCAATTTTTCAGTGACAGAATTATAAACTTGTGAGTGGCCAAATGAAAAAACGATTGACCACGCCTTCTCAAAGTCTCCAGTGTGCAGAGACACAAACTTGTCTTTGGTATGGGTCATAATAAGCTGCTAACCAACTTTGAAACTAATAACACAGGGAGCCCATGCATTTATTAATCTGCCAAACTGAAAGCACGTTCTTTGCTTTACACCCCGTTTGTGATTTTAAAACACTTTTTTCAAAACTGTTAACACAACTCACTGCTTTACACTCACTTTGCATTTCTTGCAACTGTAAACATTGGTCCTTACATTGCTCCACTATTTTTACCTATTGACACTCCACATTGACACATTTTAAAACACTTCCAGGTAATGAGTTGTGCATGTGTGTTTCCTTTTCCCAGTGTGTGGATGCACTGCAAACCACAAATGTTTCTCATTCATACTGTCAGTGTGAAGTAGGTGCTGAAATAGTGGCTTGTGTGTGCTGTATTGATGCAAAAGCACAATTTTGAAGAACTCTGCAAAAATTGTTTGCGTTTGCACAATATGTATAATGTTTGGCTAGTTTGGTGTAAAGTGTTGTAAAAAAATAGTCCACAGTTTCAAAGATAGTCCCTAAACAATCTGACCCCCCCCCCCCCCAAAAAAACAACAACAACATATATTCCTAATATTTCATGTTCCCCTGATTGTTCTATTGACATCATGCCGAAGTATCCTTGGGCAAGATACTGAACCCCAAATTGCTCCAGATGGCTGCTGTGTGCCTGGTCACTGAGCAGCAGGTGGCACCATGTGTGAGAGACGTGACATGCAGTATGAAAGCACTTTTGAGTGCTGAGAAGACTAGAAAAGCGCAATACAAATGCAGTCCATTTACCGTCCATTGTTTAAACCAGTTATTATATCATAAGCACTCACAAGTGGAAATGGCATGGAACATGAATATAGAAAAAAGCTACTCACTTGGTCAATGAAACTGGCGAAGCGGTTGTTGAGATTCTTAATCTGCTCTTTCTCCTGGATTTTGACATTCTGGATGTTGGGGTCGATTTGCACATTTACCGGGGCCAGTAGGCCCTGGTTGAACGTTACTTTTTCGATGGGCATTCCCAAACCTCCTCCTCCCATACCTCCTCCTCCTCCGATACCTCCATAACCTCCTCCTCCAAAACCTCCTCCTCCAAAACCTCCTCCTCCATAACCTCCTCCTCCATAACCTCCTCCTCCATAACCTCCTCCTCCAAAACCTCCTCCTCCATAACCTCCTCCTCCATAACCTCCTACTACACTTTGTGTAAAGCCTCCACCCCTGCCTCCAGCTGCACCACCTAGACCATAACCACCAAAGGAAATAGTTTTGCTGAAACTCATACCACCAGCACCACCACTGCGGCCGCCGCCAACACTTGAGATCCTGGATCCACGGGACAGCACAAGAGATTGTGAGGAACCTATGCGGGGACCTGCACCACCAACTGAGAGTCGCTGTGAAAAAGAGGATACACCTGATCCACCTATACTTTGTCTAGACGCCATAGCTGTTTTTGTTTCCTCTAAAAGAGAAAGATTCACAGAGAAAAGGGGATGCAGAGAGAGAGGTTTGGTGGAGCAATGGAGCACACTAAGAGGAGAGTCCCTCGAAGTATCCTCTCCCTGTCCGTGATGGGTTTTTATCTGCCTTCGACTATGGAGGAGGTCCGGATGAGCTCCACCTCCCCTGCACCGCACCCTCAACCCTCCTCCAATAACCTGGATCCTGGAGGGTGCACTCGCAGGCAGGTGGATTGGCTCGGAGCAGCTCAGCCTGTCTGACAGGTAAAGGTGCCACCCCTGCAAAGTGATCATGGCTCGACACACCCAAGTTACTGGCAAAGGGATGGCATCAGAGCCCCGGAGGAAAGACAAAATTGGCAAAGACATTTGTACTTGATTACCATTTTGAAAGGTGTAGGAGGCTGAAGGAGTGGCAGGGTGGAGTGGGGACCTGTGCAATCTATAATTTTCTGCTTTTCATCACCTTGCAAGATAATTCAGAGCTCCAACTTAAGTTTAAATTTGTAAAAAAATTCCCTGGATTTGCAAAATACACTCAGACCAGCTCTTGTTCAAGTTGACCCTAAACACACTTGAATATATGCATGTAAATTTATGTTTGCATTTGTGCAGATTCCTGGAGACATGAAAGTTTCCACTATGCTTATAAAGGAATTAATGCTCAAAAAAACAGAAGCACTTGAACATACAAGCAGCTTTCAAACCCCCAAATTAATTACATTATTTGGTATCATCTAAGACACATATGCCAATGAGCAAGAAAACATTAAATTAACAGAATTCAAAATATCTGTGGCAGAGGAAAGAACATAACGGGCAGGGACACTTAACCTGACTTGCTCTGAGGCCACTTCTGCAAGATGACAGCAACCCCGTAAATGTTTCTGTGACATTTCTAGGATTATAAGACAGTGCTACAATTTTAGGACATTCCTAGGTTATCAAGACGTTTCTTGGATTTCAGGACATTTCAAGGATTTTAGGACATATCTCAGATATTAGGATGTTTCTAGGACATAAAGACAATTCTAGAATTTTAGAATGTTTATAGGATTTTAGGACAATTCTGGTTTTTCAGGATGTTTCTAAGTTTTAAGATTTTTATTTTGGATTTCTAGGATTTTAGGACATTAGGGTCTTTACTTGGACCTCCGTGGGGGGTGTGGGGGATCCTCCACTGGAACTTTCTCAGGATTAACAGCTCTATTTTGATGCTGTTTTAGATCAGATTTGGCCTGTGGGCCACAAGTTGAGTATCACTGATAAAGGAAATTTGAAAAAAGCATGTTTAGTTAATGTAACGTGGGACTGTTTATGGAGTTAGTGTCGTGGCAGAGCTGCATGTGTCGGTTGGTGCTGAGCTCAGACGGGGTGTTGTCAGGCCTGGCAGGTCTTGTTAGTTTCAGTTATTTGGGTGGGGAGGTTACCACTGTGAATTTATGTCACACACAAAAATCAATCCAAATGATGAACTGATTGTGCAACACAACCATCTACGCCCATCAAATACATGACTGTTTAAATCTGTGGAGCTTTGCTTGCTTTGCTCTGAGAACTGCTTTTGGTCCTATTACTACTGCAGCTGACAGAGGAAACCGTGTTAAAAACATTTACATCAGGAGAAATGTGCTGCAGCTTTGGAAAAATTCAAAAGCACAAAAATCCAAAACAAGCACAAAAGAAACAACAGAAACATGCTGCAAATGAAGAAACATGCTGCAGAAAGCCAAAACAAATACAGCAAACAAGCTGCAAATACAGAAATGATGCAAAGTCCAAAACACACAAACTCCTCTCCTTCTTCAGGCCTCTAGAGGGAGCACGAAGTGGAACAGCTTGATTTTGGACCTGAGAGAGAAGGAGTTCAGACAATAGTTTTCTTCCTGCTGTTTCTTCTCTCATCTCTCTTTTCACTATTGGGATCTGATTTATTTTGGTAAGATTTAAAAGTGTACGATTAAATCAATTTTGTTCCCATTCAAGCTATCAGTGCCAAATTAAAGGCTAAATGTTTGGCTGCCATGAGTCTCTCATGCATTTATTCTATGGGCCTCACAATGTAGAAGATTTTAAACTGATGAAACTGAGCAACTCTTGTAGGAATGAACAGGGGTGGGGGTGGGGGCTCCAACACTGCATCCAGTCTTGTTTACACATCCACTGTGTGGTCCATCTCTCTCAGGTTAAAAATCAAGCTGTTACACAAAGTGCTCCCCCTATAGGCCTGGATAACTTCCTGCTATGATGACTGGACATGCAGTGTGTTTCATGTTGCATTTGTTTTTAGGTTTGTGTGTTTTTGACTTTGCATTATTTCTACACTTGCAGCATGTTTGCTATTAATGTATTTTTTATTTTATTTTTTGTGCAGCACATTTTTTCATTTCCAGCATAGTTTCACTGTTGTATTTGCTTTGGGATTTTTTGTGTATTTGTGTTTTTTAATTAGCAGCGTTTATGATGCTGCAGCGTGTTTTTCCTAATGGAAATGTTTTAGGCCAATGTAGTGCAGTTGCCCTTGTAGGCAATGAGATGCGGTCATTCTTCCACATCTAAAGCAGTTAGGGAACAAGGCCTCAGCTGATACATGGTAATGATGGTTTGGCATATATCAGTTAAGACTGAGCGTGAGGAGAAAATGAAGAAACGTACATCATGATAAACAAAACCTTGTCACAGATAAATGCTAGATACATCAGCACCTACAGAAAAATAAATCTGGTATTTTACATTACATGAAAGGTTATTCATGCTATAATTATAGGGGTGGCAATTGCCAGAGGCCCTTCAATATGATATTATCATAATACTTAACTAACAATACGATATTATTGCAACTTTTAACATTTTCCATTATGCTAAGTATTGCGATAACCTATTTTCAACAGCAAATCATGCTCCCATAAGATCAACTTTGCAAACATCTCTTTTATCTAGTTAAAGCTTTCAGTCTGTTCATGTCTTTTAAATGATTTTGTTTTGCAACACAATGTATCTTATAGATTAAAAACGCAAACAATTTTATTTCTATAATATACTTCTAAAAATTTAATTTGATTTGCACTGTTAATATTTTCTTTAATTTAAAAAAAACCTATACTTGGTTTCCATGTATTTATACAGTATTGCCTGTGCTATGACCGTGACTTTCAATGAGTTTTACTAATTCTATGACTTTCCCAGGTTTTTTTTTTAGGACTGTGGGAACTATGGCAGGTATGACATGTTAATTTACTAGAAATCTGGGGAGTGGTTGGGTACGGCATCTGGTGCCAATTCCAGAAAACCTCACCTCCGCCTGCAAGAAGTGAATCACAGACCACTGTTTTGACATGAACCTGTGACCAGATACGTTTGACAGCAGCTTTAAACACTTCACCAAAATGTAGTGAACAATTTGGGAAAATGGCCTCAAGTGTAGAAAAAGTATCATGTAGCACTTGTTTCAGATTTGTTTCAAATGTAAAGTGCATTACAAATCAAAGCTATTATTATTATTATATTCTTAAAAAGTGATCAGATTATCAGCAACAATGGGAAAGTACAACCTACAGTATGGTACATGGAAATAACAATTCTCATGGCTACCTCATCTTACGTGAAAGCCATAGAAGAACAACAGGCATTATAATACTGTTCTGCACAATTTCTGCACAACACATTTACGTGTCCACAACTTGAAACACATAGTATTTGTGTAAATAATATGCTTATCTGTATAGAAACACTAGAAAACATGGATTCTGCAATTTTTATGCATATGTAGTAGCAAAATAGGGAAGAGATCTCTGCTGTAAAAATGAGCAGTCAAGTTTCAGAGTGAGGGTATCATTCTGACATTTTTAAGCCTTTCGGAAAAACTGACAGTTTCAGTATACAGCATGTCATTTTTAACTGACTCATGTTGGATTATTAAACAAAAGCTTTTAAACTTTCATTGAAGGCAGCGGCACCCACAAATCTGGTACAAGATTGTATTTGATCTCGCATGATGTGACACATAACATTTCAGACTTTCTAGTCGCCACATGCAGTGGAATGCTCACCAGCTCGTTTTCTCTGTGAGAACTAACCTCGAGATGGGAGTTTACTCCACTGAAACTTGGCATGAGGAACTGATGAAAAGACAGAGTAATTAAACGAGGATGAATTGATTCTGAGGTGTAATACTTGCTATATATTTTCCTGTGCCAATTGGGGCAGCTTTTGCATTATATAATGTTGTTATTTGATACCTCAGTGTATCTGGGATCAGATTTGAAAGCAACCTCCAGTACTTTGCTGTGGAAAACATTTCAAACGATTGCCTTGTTTGTCTTGGCCAGGACAGGGACAGATATTTGCATGCACCGTGTGCCACACCTTTAGACCTGCACCTAGCATGTTCATGCATATGGCATAAATTCTGGCAAGATTGTGTATTTTTCTTCAATCTTAAAGTTTCCAGCTCAGCTCTGACAATAAGTCTAAAATACACTGTGTAATCAAAATTGTTACATTCATACTGTCAATTACAAAAATGCTCCATTGAAACCCATTCAAACTGCAATTTTTGATCCCACAGGCATCAAAGCATAAAAACATAACTTGTATTATTTCTGGATGTCATTCTGGGATTTTGATGTGTAATTTGTCATTTTGACTATTTTCCACCTGATGACACCACATTTTACCACATTTGGCATTTGGAGCAAATAGATGCTATTTCCACTAGGTGACCTGTCACAATCAATGCTGCTGCAAATCATTACCATATCCCCAGAAGGGGGGTATATTGGAAAATATATCATGACAAAAACTGGCATTTAAATTCTGAAAATTTATGAATATTTGAAATTTATGATAAGGACTGATGTTGTTTAAAAATTACTTAATGAAAGTGGAAAATAATAATTATACATATTATTTTTGAAAAACTTGATTTTGAAAAGCACATTTTGTGTGCAGAGCGACACAAGAGTGCGTAATACTAAAATTAGCCCTAAGGGTTAAGAAAATCAATTTTAAGTGACAACTGCTAACAGCTTAGGTTTGGGTAGCAACAAAGTAGCAGCTGTTTTGCTGCCGTCTTAAGAACACGCACTTGAATGCTTTCAATTTAAGTTTCCACACAAAGCAGTTGCACCACTGTGATAAGCAATATCCAATTTGTGGGCGAGGTTCTTCGAGCTTGTTCTCTGAGGGAATCCATGCTTTGACCGAACGCAGCGCTCTTCACTGTCATGTGCTGCCACACATTTTGCAAACGCAATATTCTCGTGATTGACGCTGATGAAACGCCCAAGCCCTACACCCGGAAGTAGCGTCACTTTATAATTTTTACTAACAGACATTTGTGTACAATGTGTCAGAATTTGTGCATGACTTCTTGAGTTATAGCTAAAAACATATTGTGGAGGGTCACAGTGACCTTTGACCTATAAATTCTAATGAATTAATTTTTTAGGTCCATGTGAATGTTGGTGACAAATTTAAGAAGATTCCCTTTAGATCTTTTTGAGATATTGTCTTCACAAAAATGAGACAGATGTGAGGTCACAGTGACGTCAAACCTTTGACCAACAACCTCTACCAAGTGTGCTGTTGAGTCAAAGAGCTGAATAAGTATTTTGCTGTTTAATTTTTGTCAAAGCTGCATTCATGCAATGTCATTATTATTGTATATTTAGTGATCCCTTTCAGGCACAGAGCACTTTTGCAACAAATTAAAAAAAGGTGTCATTCTGAACAGCTTTTCTACTTCTGGCTTTCACCTTCAACACATCCTGTGGTGCCTCTTTATTAAAATTGCAAAGTGATTTCAGTTGTCTCAGATGTGTTCATCTGTATTAAAGTGATAATCCATTTTTCACCTCATCACCTTGTAAGAAAAAAAAGGAGTAAAAGAAATCAAGCCTCAAATTATCTTCTACATCCAGAGATATTGATAGGCATAGAAAGTGGCACTGCTGTAACCATACTAATTTCTGCACTTCCATGTAGTCCAGATGGCGAATCAGAGACCCCATAATAAAACATTAACTTTAACAACATCACCGCAAGCCGCTAAGAGCCAGTGCACTACAACAGTTGGTACATTAACAGCCGTGAATCAAGAGGAGAAGTGTCGGTCTCTGAGTGGTCTTCAAACATGGCGTTGCCTTAATGGGATCCTAGGGGCCCTACATATCAAGGCTGGGGGCCGTACAGGGAAACGCCTGTTTCTCTAGGAAATAATGAGGTCATTCGGTGTATAATGAGGCAGCTGAAGCAGGGAGGGAGGGGGCAGCAAGACACGAGGGATTTCAGGCTCTACTCAACATCAATTTGTCGAAACAGGTTTTGGATTGCAATTTCTTTCCTTGTGTTTTCTCCCCCCTGCCCACTTCCTCCTCCTCCTACTGTCTTTAACACGCTGTAATTTTGTCGTGTCATCAGTACCAGCAGGGTGTGACAACCCGCTGCTTTTAATCATTCTCAATCAGGAGGGACTGTCTCTCTCTCTGCATCCCCTCCTCGCCATCTCTCTCCTTCTCCTCTCTGCAGGAGACAGACAAAATGGAGAAGAATGAAACATGTGCGTAACCTTTTCAAGGACAGCAGTGAGGATGGGCTGTCCGGCTAGAAAGCACTTTAGGAAAAGAAAACCACTGGTGCGGTTAATACAGAAAAGAAGAAGAGAGGGAAAATAGATGAGGGGGCCTGAAAGCCGACTATGATGACTTCTATATATATCCGCTGCAGCGCGTGGTGAAGGCCTGCGCTGCTAAGACTGCATGCTCTCCCAGCTAAAGGGATTTCACACAGAATATGTGTGTGTCAGAGAGTGTGCGCGCAAACATGTATCTGCATGTGTGCATGTGTTTATTAGGACCAGAGATTACACCGAGCGCCCCTGCCGACAAGAGGAGAGGCAAAGAGGCGGAGGAGGAGGAGGAGAGAGCTGAGTAGCTGCAGGAGCTGTGGCGTCCTTAATTACAAAGCAAACAACCACAGGCCTTATCCCTTACAGGATAAATGCTTATGTATTCCTCTGAAGGGCTATTATTACAAAACTTTTCTGCTCAGCAATTTCTAATAATTAAATGTTACAAGGGCCCATTTTTCTTGCCAGGATTGTATGGATTTTTTTTTAGGCTGTGTATTATTCTGCAAAGACGACATCTTTTATTCTTCCAGGACTGGTTTGTTCAAGGAAACTAGGTTGCAAATGATCCCTATTATAAATGTTGACTGCAACACATTCTGACTACACTGAATGAGTAATATTGTTATTATGAAATTGCCAGATAAAGAAAGTGTTTCATGAAAATCCAAAACAATCACAACAACGGAACCATACTGCAAATGAAAAAACGTATTCGAGAAAGACGGTAAATATGCTGAAAACACAGAAACGACGCAAAGTCAACTAAATATACTGCAACACAGTTGTATGCTTCCGTGCACCAGTGAAGTTGCACAGTTTACATCCATATCTGAAAACACGGATGCTTTCACACACAGAAGATCTTTACAATCAGCACAGTTTCAAGATTAGTGTCACCAATTCAGTATCTCCGCTGTCTCCACTCGGTTCCTGACTCACGATGCTGAAAAATGGCCAGAAAGGTGTTTTTGCAGAACATTATGATGTCACAGTTGACCCTTGACCTCTTAGATATAAAATGGCAAAACTTTATCATTATATTCTTTTAGGCATTTCTGTGAAATTTGAGCCTATAAATTCATGAACATGGCCAAAAAACATGTTTGAGGAAACAAACTCGTCTCCAGATATTGTGTTAATGAGAATAAAGATAATAAACTCTTTCCGAACATGAACGGAGGTTTATATCCTGTGAAAGTCAGTCGGCAACAAGTTTTATTTTTCAAGTGATGCAATCATCAGTTTTAGGAGACAAGATTAAATGCCAGATTTGAAGTAACTGATTGAAATTCAAGTCCACATTTGATTCTTTCTCTCAGATGTTTCTTACTTCTATGTTTACTTTTTCATTCTGCATGCACACGCCATAATATTAGATACTTTTGGATAGTTTTGTCAAATCTCTAAGGATATGAATGAAAAATGTGCACTACACTGAGACAGAAACTTTTATATTTTGAAATAAGTTGTCAACGTTTAAGATTAACGCAAGCACGTAGTGATACAGTCTGAGCCCATGATGAGACTGAAGGTGCATCTTATTTTTTGCTTTGCCGATTTCTGCTTTCCTTTTCAAAATAATACCTTCAACCAAGCTGACACTCACTGAAGTTACACACCATCCAATGTCTGACAATAAGGTAACCGGCAATGGAGGCAATGCATGGATTTCACCAGTTTAACTGTCTAATTTCCCTTAAAACAAAAATGTAAGATTCAAGATGCTTCTGTCAGATAAAGTCTATAAAATGTTATAGAAAATATATTCTATTTTGAAGGACATATTTGGTTAGAAATGATATACATGCTTAAACATGCAAATACATATCTGTATATATATATATATATATATATATATATATATATATATATATATATATATATATACATAGTGAGAATAAACCTGCGCTGCTGTTTAACCAACACTCCTTAGTTTCAAAATAACCTCAACAGCCCATAATGCACTTTGGACACTTCCTGAACTACACACAACTGAGTGAGTTTGTGAGTGTGTGTGTCTGGAGTTCCAGGCAATAACAATAACAACAATAAGTACAGCCATAGTGAAGACTGGTTGACAAGACTCTTGAACTTCCACTGAATCTGCTGATGCAGCGCTGAAACTCCAAACAGAGCTTTTTGAGCTTTTGTCTTTCTTTTCATGAATGAAAAGATATTCTTTGTTTTTGCACAAACTCAACAACCTAAATGAATTTGTACAGTGCTGAGAAATGGTGGCTGATGTTTACAATGCATCCAATGCAGGGGGTGTTGAATGCATGTGTGGCCTGCGGGCACAAAATTAGTGGAGCTTTCTTCTCCGCTGGGCAGCTCATATTCCCCTTGTTGTCTCATTTTAATAAGAAAAACGTCTCCATTAGCTCCCATGGAGACTGTGAGTGGCGATGGAGGTAAATAAAAGATTCCTGATTGTGAAATAATGAGTACGCCAGTTGCTGCTTGGCAGCCGGCTGCTGCTGTCAGCAGGTTTTGAATCACTGTGAAAAGAAGTGGAACAGGGGAATTATGGGAGCTATTAAAAATTGCTATAAAGATTACCAGGATACCCACCACCTACCAAACACTCTGCTTGATAAAAGGAGATTGGCATATAGGAGAGACATCCACTTGACACATTAGTTCATTATGCTCTGAGATGATAGCATTAGAGCATTAACAAGGTTATACTCTCTGGGCTCAAACCCACAGAGGTTACTGACAAGGAAATTGCCACAGTCTTAAAGCGAAGCACCGGACTTGCCCTCGAAAATGATATGTGTGATTTCACTTTCAATTAGGCACCGTGAGAGACAGCTTGTGATGTGGTATCACAGCCTCCGTGTAAAAACATGCATGGACACACAACATAGACACACACTCAAAATCAATAACATAGCAGTTGCCCTGGGCCTACTTGTCAATGGAGCTCATTTACATTTTAACAGTTCAGGCAGCTTCTCCACCACAAGCTACTGTATAATTCATGACTCGTCAGAAGTTTGGAAAGCTTCAACAGGGCACATGACACAGTCACCAGAACCACCAGAACGCCTGAATTTCTGTGTATCTTCCACTGTGAAATGATTCTATGTAAATGCATGATAAATCCATAATGTGCATCACGAAAGACAGCACCTGCCAGAGCTGGCTCAAGGACACTTCAGCCACTCATGTGCTTGCCAACGCAAGATCTCAAATCCTAAAATCAAGTTATCTCGATGCAGTGGAAAATCTAGTTCTCTCGATGAGTCAATGAGTGATAAAGTAAACTTCATGAATAATAACACAGACTTGATAAATAAATAAATAAACTCGATGAGTAATGAAATAAAACTCGGTGAGCCTCAGTTGTCCGTACTTGAATATATGTTCCATAAATCTGATCAGAGAAGCTTTTGGCTCAACATGTGCATGGACAGAGACATACCAAAAACTTAAAAGCAACAGAGGAATCACTCATCCTTAAACGGTACATTTCAGACGTCACATTGTTGTGTCTATCAGTGTAAACATCTAAACATCGACAAGGTCTTGCTCTTGCAGTATCTTAACACACAGACACCCTGTTACTCACAATTACATTTCCATGATTCAAAAGTAGAAATAATAATTTTCTAGGACACCCCATGCACAGAGGCTGTATCCTCACCGCAGCGCACCTTGCGGCCCTTTGCTGCATGCCATGTAACAAAGGTAAAAGCCAAAAAAATAATCTTTAGAAAAAGAAAAAGTTAGTTATCTAGAGGCCCACAGTAAATATGAATGTTTATGCCTTTGGTTTGTGCTGGCTCGCAGCCGGGATATAGATGCCAAAGATTTCTGTTTATTTTTCTGCAGACTTGGTAATGTCCCTGTATTGGCACTAAGGGGTTTGAGGATGACAGAAACGCCCAAAACTAATTACCTGGGTCCAAGTCTTTGAATCCGCCCAGTCCTCTGAGTTTGAATGGACCAATTCAACGCACTCTTCCTCTCGAGAAGATTTCTACAATTAGTTTCTCTTCAATCAGTTTCAAGATTACTGTCACCAATTCAGTATCTGACCAAATGTCTCCCTTCTGCTCCTGAGATATGATGTTGGGTAATGAAAAACAAAAATTGTTTTTGCAAAACATTGTGACATCACAGTGAAGGTGAACTTTGATTTTTGGATATGAAATCTCCTTACATCATCATTTTTTCGGATTAAACTTTTGCACAAAGTTTAGTCCTAATTAGCTGATGGACTCTTGAGTTATGGACAAAAACTTGTTTTGTGAAGTCACAGTGACCTTTGGCCTTCAACCACCTCAATCTAATGAAGTCATCAGAGACTCCAAGTGGACATTCGTGCCAAATTTGAGGACACTCCCCCAAGATCCTCTTGAGATATTGCATTCATGAGAATGAGCTCGACAAAAGGTCACAGACACCTCGACCTTTGGGTACCAAAACCTAATCAGTTCATCTTTGAGTCCGAGTGAATGTTTGTGCCAAATTTGAACATAATTCCCTCAAGGTGTTCTCAACATATTGCGTTCATGAGAAGGAGACAGATGAGGCCACAGTGACCTTCTTTTGAACTTTGATGACCGAAATCGAATCAGTTCAAATGTCCACGTGGACATTAGTGTCAAATTTGAAGAAATTCCTAAAGGCTATCTTCAGAAAATGCGTGAAAGACAAGGACAAATGGACATACTACCCTAAAATGAAACACTTCCGATTACGGCTGTAGCCACCGGGGAGGCAGAAAAATGACCATGAGCGCCAATCGGCACCACGGGCGTCCAGCTGTTGTCAAGTGATGTGCTGGAACCATGAGGAATATTAAGAACATTGGCAAGAGCTAAAGACACGATAGATGAAGCTATCAGAAACCCACGCCAACACAGATATGTTGGCACAGCTACACATCAGTGTGGACATAAAATAACGTTTGATTCAAGCGGTTATATTGGTCCCTAGTGATTGTTTAGGAAAACTGAAATCCCCTTCCTCACCAAAATCAGTGAGAGTGGATGCAATATCAGACTGAAGATGAAAACACAGTGTAACCTGTACTTCTGTCTGATACCAATCATCAATGTTCAACACTCAACCTTTGATTGTTATGAGTGCACCATCGTCACAGTGCACTGCATTTCACCATACTACCCAGTGTGCACTTATGGACTCAAAATAGCAAGTACAGTAAGAACAGAAGTATTACATTTTTAAAACAGTCAGGGCCTTAAACCCAGAATCCCCAGTTAAAAATTAGTTAACTGGAGGCCCACTGCACAGATATGCATGTTTATGCCTTTAGTTTACGATGGCTCACAGCTTAGATGTGAATGCCAAGAACTTCCGTTTGTTTTTTCAGACTTTGTAATGTCCATGTATTGGTGCTGTGGGGTTTGAGGATGACAGGAATGCTCAGAACTAAGGCTTGCAAAATACTGCTCTGTCTCCACAATTAGTGGCATATTTGGAGAAAGGACCTCTGAAAGGCATTTTGGAAAATTGAAAGAATATTAAAAGCCCTGAAAACCAAGTTTTCAATTATCTTTGCATTATGAGAAATTAGGTTTGACAATAACACGTTTTCTGTTCATTTAGAACACTTTTGGTTATTTCTCATGAGAAATTGCTGTTTGTCCTTGTTCTTGTCTAACCCAAATTGCAGAATAAATGTGGAAGTTTTACGATTCTGCAAACAAGATATATAACATTTGTAGATTATTACATGCTGATCTATTAAAACTTGAAGTTTCTTAATGTTTCAGCAATGCTGTGGTTTGTGTTTACGCCCAAAAAAACACTTAATTAAGGGTTAGTAAAGCTAATATTTTGGCTTGAAATACTCGTGTTTGTTGGCCTTTTTGCAGCTGGATATGCAGCGAAATCTTGCTAAAAAAAAAAAACAACGTTTGGTGGCACAAAAAGACGAACTTTTCCCAACATCCTAAAAATGTGGATTAACAACAAGATCACTTCAGTATAAAACTCAGCTCAATGGTAACTGTTGAGGTCATAGACCAAACAACTGTCTATTGCATAGTCAAATTTCCCACATATGCAACATGTTAACATTCTTAGCATAAGCCTATGGCATTTTACATTGCATAAATTAGCTTAGTGGCTAGCAGACTTTTCCTCAGTTCAGAATTTAACTAGTTTACATTTACTGATGCTTTCTCTTACTAACCACTGGTATAAGTCACTGCATCTCCTTATGCCTACATGCACATCTTTTCAGACAAACATATTTGAAACTGAGCAGCAAATGTTGCTGTTGGAAGTTGGCTAAGTGAGATGCCCGGCAGGGATGTGATGTCTGCAGGGAACATTTTTTGTTTACATATGACGTGCACTCGGTTTCTCTGAAAACAAAATATTTCCACACTGAATAAAAAAGGTTCTCTTTATAGACTTCTCTTGGTCACTTGCCATCATCTGCCTGACGCCGTGTGGCGGTGATGCAGAATTTCGAATTAAAGGGGCATTCGAAAGAGGATGAAATGTATCAATGTTTACACTTTGCATCAACGATGTGTGATCGTTCATTGAATCGATATATTGATCCAGATCGCTGGATTGTTATACCCTTACCTGTGTTTGTTGGTCTCAAACGGGGTCTCTCGCCATCCGCCATACCCTGCACAAGCAAATGGAAAAGTTCATTCTAGTGATAAACTTCTATGAGATGGATTATCAAGAAATTTAATAGACATTCATTGCCCACAGATGCTGTGTTTTACTGATCCAATGATCCCAGACTTTTCCTTTAGCGTTGTTATCAGGTTGACAAATGAGGAGTTAGAGAATGAATCTGGTAAAATAAAGTCCTCACAGGTGTAGTGGTAAGGATGTGTGTTTGTTTTGTGATTGCATGTGCATTTATTCTTGCAGTTGAAAAATCAACGCATTGCTTTTGTCTAGTACCTTGTGTGTGTGTGTGTGTGTGTGTGTGTGTTTGTGTGTAGTTATTATTGATCTGAGTTTTATACTTTTGCTAAATAATCTTCGTTAATCCATATTTGAGGATGTTGGGAGAAGTTTGTCTCCAAGTAAGATATCCGTGAAGTTTTAGTTTTAAATGAAAACATTTTTTTTTATATTTTTTGGCCAAAAGCACAAAAAATGAGGTGGCAGCTTCCTCTGTGACTGAATGTGTTAAATGAGCAGATAATATCGGCTCATATTGATGACAGGCCCCTACGTCAAATCGAATCGAAATCGTATTGTGGCAGTTGGTGATATCTGCAAATACCATATCGTTGTCCAAAGTATCGACATAATATTGTATTGTGGTAAAACCAGTGATTTACATCCTACATATTATTAGTATTTGCAAATTGCAGTAGTGCTCCATGGTCATAAAATGTGATTAAATAGTCGTTTTCTGGAGCTCTGCAAAAGGCCTGCAAGGGCACCCCCAGGGTTCTCAAAGTTAAATTTAAGAATTTTTAAAGTCCTTTTTAATACCATCTAGAATGAAATTTAATGCCAGCTTCAAGCATCTAAAGGATATAATGCAAAATCAGTGTCGAATTTTAGCCCTAAAAATTATTATTTAATGATTATTAAATAATAAATGATTCTTTTGTTTTATAAAACATGTTATTAATACTCACTTTAATATATGATTTATGTGGTTTTGTGAGGAGTGTCTGTATTCTCCTAATATATTAATTTGTTGCAGTAAGAGTCCAAATCCCTTTTAATGGCCTCACAAAGTGCCTTTTGGTCACAACAAAATCTCCTAGACTATTTGAATTGAAGCTAAGTTAATAGGTAAAAATATAACAGAAATATTTAGCATGCTAAATGTAACTATACTCTTAAAAAAATAAATTAAAAAAATAAATGAAAAAGCACAAAAGTAAAAAATGTAAGACCTTTGTGGACAAAATTTAAGACTTTGACCCTGTTTGGCCTTAAATTTGAGAATATTCAATTTAAGACTTTTAAAAAGACTTTTCTGCTCTGTGTGTGCGTGTGTGAGGTGCCAAGAGCTGGAGAAGAAGATGAGAGAACCAAAATGCCGGTGACTTTTAAAAACAACAATTTATACACGATATTTGAAATATAGTAGTTTTATGTATTGCACATGGATAAAGCTACAATACCTTGACTACATTCTATATATCGCCCACCACCTCGAGTGTGAGTGTGAGAGTGTGTGTGTGTGTGTGTGTGTGTGTGGGGAGGGTGTGTGGTGTGTATGGCGTTCACAGGCACCAGACCACAGTTACTGAGAGCAGTTAATGAGCGAGTTGGCAGAGTTATTAGCTGATCGCTGTGAGTCAGTGATCAGTGTGAGGGAGGATTAGGTTCCACACGTCCGGCACAACCTCACTGGAGCCAGGAGCTCAGTCTCAGGGAAGCTCATTAGATTTAAATATGGCTGTCGGAGCAAATAGTAGACAAGATGGATGTAAACTGCGATCATGATGATGGTGCAATTCAGACGGTCAAGCGTGAATGTGTGTGTGTGTGTGTGTTTGGGTGCCTCTTTGTGTGTGCTGGTGTGCATTAAAATGAAAAATGTAGATGTGCTTTGCCTAATCACCCCTTCACATTCAAATTTGATTATCTGCTGTAACAAGATGTTATTCACTGAGAGACAGAAACAGAAGGTGTCAGGAGACTAATTTTGGCAAAGCCCGCTGACTTATTTCTCACACAGTTTACTTGGGATAAAAAAAACTGCCAGTCAAATCACATGGGTGTTAAAGCAGGCAGTCACATTAAGTAACACATATATGCAAATAAGGATGCTCAAGTACTCATTTATTTGGAAGTAAAATCTGAAAATGTCACGTCATAGGCACTGTGGTTAAAATTACTACATGTTAAAATGTCCCCATAGCTGTGATATCGATTGATTAAAGCTCCAGATGCAACACAGCGACCTGTGACTTCAACTAAATATCAGCCAGGGGGACGAAGGGCATATTTTCATTTACAAAATTACAAATCTTTTCCATGACTTTTGAAGGACCCATAATAAAATTTAAGTTCCCTAATCCACTACTGTTTCACCCTCCTAAAATATATGATTTCACAACAGGATCTACTCACCACAGACTCTTTATATTTCTCATACTTATGTGCACGTCTTTGTAAATAAATATTTTTTTCACTCAGTTTCAGCAAATATGACAAAAGGTTTTTTTTTCATAAGTTAACTTCAGCCTTAATATTTCTTTATTTTTTTTAATATTTTATTTTCTGTATGGTACCTCTGTGTTGATTCTTTATTCAGAATGCTAAAAAAAATTAAACAAACCTTTTTTTCAGGAGCAATGATATACGTTTAAGACTTTGGAGACTTTCATGACTGTGGTGTTAAAAATATATTTTCAGATGCACTGGAAGTCAGTGTCAGTGTGTATCGTAAAAAATACAACATTTGGTATTTTCATAAGCATATTGATCATGTTGCTATTCTGTTTTTACATGAAGTGTGTCTTTGAATAAATGTTTTGAAAGTATTTTTATATGATGTTTACGTTTAGTACAAAAGACAAAACATGAAATTCAGCTGATTTGTAAAATAATGCAAACTGCAAACCTAAGAAAAAATGTTTTTTCTTAACATGTTTTTACTTAACAGTTTTATCTACACATTTTTAACTGCACTGGTTGTAGTGTCTTCTAGCAAAGTTGATACTTATATATTATGAAATAAACCAGAGAAATTATGTTTCTGACTCAATTACCAACCAACAAAGCATTACCAGGGTCAGTCAGTAACCGAGTTACGAGATGAAAAACGTATCCTTGAAAGCAACATTCTTACAGAACACAACATGGACAGGAGATTTATTTCTTGAGGTGAAGGGAGGCTGTTTCCATGTTTAGATTTGTTGAATGCAGGAGCAAAGGTGTTCTGAGTCTGCTCCGACCAAAGTCCGAATAAAAGACAAACTCGCGCTGAGATGGACATTTCCTGCAGCGAGCAGTTATTATATAAAAACAAGGCCTTCTGCTTGGTGTTGCGTAACGCAGTGGTGAATCAGGGAGATGATGACAAACACACAATGCTGGGGACAGTGGTCTTGCTATAAGCTGCGTCTCCTCCTTTCTTCTCTCTCTGCGGTAGCTTTTTCTCTCTTTTCCGGCATCTTTCAAAGCACCATGTGGTGTCTATAGTGCATCAGCGCGACCTTGCAAATTTTGGTTAATTTCAACAGGTGCACTTTCATTACGTGCGGCATCACATCACCAGCAGGGAGGATGCCAGGCTGCTGTTCCTGACGGTGCACGGCTCCATTTGAAAATCATTGCCAATTGACTCTTTTGATACAACAAGACTTAAAATACCCAGAAGACAGAAGCTTCTATTTTGAGCCTCTAAATGAGCTGATTCTTTTGTCCCATCAGTCTGTCTCCTGTACGGTCACAGTGAAAGCTGCACGGCCAAAGTGGCGCCACTGGTGCTTTCCGAGCGTCCTAGAAAAATGAAGAATACCCGTAATTTGATTTCATTTGTGTCTGCTGCGAGCACAATGAACAGCTTCACTGAACAATCTGTCACTGGCTGGCAATAGAGGCTTTGTGAAGTCATGCATTATGATGTCTGAGTGCAAAAATTGTTATTCATTTACCTATTTATTAACCCATCGTTCTCCTCTGCTGTCTTCTGGACACAATCCAGACACACATATAATAAACAAAACCTGAATAGTGAAAAAGTGTTATCATTTGTAATCACAAAATTAAATTTACACCCACTTGTGTGTTTTTGACCTTCAGTGTTTAGTGTTGAATAAAGGAGGGGGAGCAGCTGCCCTGAGTGCAGTCTGATAGATGTAACCTCCTCCCATCTCTTTCTCTTTTTTTTAATATATATATTGGAGCCAATGACCCATGTGTGAACCTAGTCCCAGCCACCACACTCCTTGGCCGTCCTTTTACTCTTTGTACCATGTGTAAAGTGTCTTTTCTTCCCCCCTCTGACCCCACTCTTTCTCCCCCACTCCATCCAAGAGAGCCAATCAAGACAGAGCGAGATAATGAATTACGTAACGACAACTTCTGTGTAATCGTCTTCTCGTCTGCCTCCGTGCACCCTGGCTCCAGGACAATTAGAAAAGAGAGAGAAACACAGCACAAGATGGGCGAGAGAGCACATGAGCGAAGGGTGGAGAGGAGCGGGTTTCAGAGTGACCAAACTGCGAAAGCCAGAGAAAATAAGAAAATGAGACATCTGACATTTAAAATGTCTTCATTGAGTCATTTAAAGTTCATGTGGTACGGAGAACATCAGTACTGATAATATGGTCCACAGAGCACGGAGTATCACACACCAGACTATTAAACAACATAGTTTCACAGTCTCTTTGTTCATAGGGTTATTAGAAACTCAAGTTGTTCTCAATGTTTTCAACAAAGCGAAAAGGTCACTAACAGCACGTCTTTGCTCAATCTTATATAAGTTGGGACACTGACTACAGTGCACATAGCAACTGTGACATCACACACTCACAGCCATCTTGTTTTTTGGAGCCAGAGGTGACCATATTTAGGGGCGGGGGTGGAGCTGTGGAAGAGTGAGAGGTGGATCTGACGAGAACTCGAGGACACCGCCTTAAGTGCCACTTTTTGATTAGTAGCTACCCTTAAAAAAAACCCTAAAGCAAGGGTATTCAGCTAAAATTTAAAGTTGCTACAATTTCCTTCCAGCAAAGGTCGGACCCTCATACCTAAAATCAGAATCACTATTAATTAAACATTTTTACTACGATTAATGAATGATTATTTTGCTTTTGCTTTTTTTGTGGTTTGTTTATTGTCCTCATACTTCACCGATACAGTCTCATTTGACAATGGTGTGTTTGAGTGTAATAAACACATGATTTATTATTATTTATTAAACTTCCCAGCATTATATTAAAAAAAAGTCAATTTTAAACAAACTTCAGGTAAATTTAAGCACATTGTGCTAATAATAGGCCAACCTCTCCTTACTGCAGGACTCTGACTTTAACTTCCGTCAAACTTTGAGTCGGCTTACTTCTCCTATAGCTGCCAACAGCCGGCCAACATTCCCAGCTGGAGAAAGGCTGAAAATAAGCTCATGTGCTTGTGGGCCCTGGCCCCCAAAACATTACACCTGCCCCTGCGAGCGGGCAGATGAGACATTGAGCGATGCGTCCTGGTGTTTCTAAATAATTAATCCAAAGACTGGTTAAAGGTTAAACTAACTCAAAGTAGTCTATAGATGGCACTTTCCACCAAATGTGGCTGTTTCAGACACTTTGGTGCTCTGAGGAGCTGCTATGCTCTGTTTGCCTCACTATGCTTTCGGACAATCAGCTGTTTGATCCGCGATAATGAAACGCTGTGGTTGTCAAACACTCAGCTGTTCTAGAGTCAAAGTTGTTTGTACTTTTTTACATGATGGATGAGCTGGCTGTCAGACATGTCTCTGTGCATGTTGGTTGCGCGTAACGAAAACCTCACATGGGCGATACAGTTTGTAAAACTGCTCCAGTTGGAGTGGGCTGTAGCACATTTCAGCACACTGGAGCAGACTGTTGGACATGTCTGCATGCTGTTGCACATGTCTGCTCTGGAGCGCGTCTTTGGACATGTCCACGCACTGAACGAGCTGTCACACGTCTGTGCGCCGGAGGGGGCGGTGTATTTTCTAACGTGCAAATGTAATGTATCCTTTGTTTGCAGAAGCATGCATTGCCAACTTTTTTTCTGGTGGACCCAGAAACCCAGAGATTACACAAAAACCCACCTTGTAATGTGTACAATGAAGGGGTGTGTTAGCTGCTGTACCAAGTGTAACAGCTGAGTAAAATGGACCAGTGGACACAGCCTGCTGGTCTGAATTTGACTCGAAAGCACCGGCACAGCGGACTTTATATAAGAAACTTGATATAGCAGATCACTCCCTTGGAGGCTGAAGGTGACTCTGCTTTTTAATCTCACAGTCTTCGCTGGTTGTGTTAACACTGACCGACACAGAGGTCAGTGTGGCTCAAGTTCTTGGGAAAGAAAAGATGCTGTCTCCGGCTCTCTAAACCTCTACAGTCTTTGGAGACACTGAGGTCAGGTGAGGTCACATCCAATATCTTTTCAGTGTTGTTTAGCTGTGTGGAGAGGTCTTACAGTGAAGACCCACCAGCAGAGAGCAAATCCCACAACACCGCCCTCCGCTACTTTTCTCCGGTCGCTGTGAACCTTTCGGCACTCACAAGCAAGCAAGTTGCGTGCTAGCTCGCAAACATTGTGTAAACAAGCAGACTTCAGCTTTCTCCAAAAGTTCATGTAACTTTGTGCCCAGCAGCACTTTGTTTTCAATCTTAACGTATACAAATAGGGAAACCCAGAAACTAAAGGATTGATCTTCATAAAAGCAGTGTTGGGAAGCCAGCAAGTTGCATGCAATACCTTCTAAAAAGTAGGGCTGGGTACCAAACTCAGGACTTTTTAGGGTACCGACCAAAATACTTCCAAGTACCACTTCACATTTAACCAATCTGAGACAAGTTACGGCTGCTTAGAGCACATCTGGGTGAGAGTGCCAGGCTCATACAGGAGGCAAAAGCACCGCAAAGTGGCCAGCAAAAGACTGTGGCTGGCTCTCCGGCGCCTTGCAGCGAGACAACAGAAACCCTCCAAAGCTGCAGGGTTCAGGGCAGAGGCAGAAGCACTGCAGAGTGCCCCGAAGACGAGGAGCCGGCCATGGAGCTCTGCTGGCTTCCCAGTGAGCCAAAAGTCTTACTGTGGCATCAATAGTTTCGGACTATGTGGTCTGTTTTCTTTTCCATTTTATTTCAGAAATAGAAATAGCCTAGGGGGCACTCAGTAGCTCACCTGGTTGAGCAGGCGCCCCATGTCCAAAGCCACTGTCCTACCACGGCGGCCGCAGGTTCAATTCCAACCCCCCCTCTCTACCCACTTTGACACAAGTGCTATCCTGTCAAAGAAAGGCGAAAAGCCCCAAAATAATGATAAAAAAAGAAATAGCCTACTAACACTGCTGTTTGTGATTGTGATTTTTTTTTTAAAACTACATTGATTCTATATATTTGTCAGTTGTATCTAAACAGAGCAAGACAGATGAGCGGACACATGCACATGCACGCGCGCACACACACACACACACACACACACACACACAGGGAAACAAAGACAGATGTGGCTTCATATGTGATTTGAAAAGAGCAGAGGAGCAGAATTGCTTTTTTACTGCAGCTTATTTAAAATGTGTTATTAGCCTATAGACAGAATAAACTACAGAAGAAAGACACCGCTGGATACTTGTACTGAATTTGAGATACCAGCATTGGTGCCACTATCAGTTATACCAGACTAAAGAGATCATAAAAAATCATTTTATACACATAGAGGCCTATTTGTATGCTTGTATGAAGCTCTAGTGCAAGTTCAGTTGAGGACACGAACCTTCACATGCCTAGGCCTGTCATGTACTTCTATGTTCACGCCTCACACGCATGCTCTCTAAAAATGTTCATTATCTGGGTCTGTCAACTGAGATGTCAACTGTTCCATCAGCTGATCACGTTTAACCAATAGCACAGCGACACACCTTCATTGTTGGCCCATCATCTTGCATCTGTCTTTTTAAATGACTCACTTTCCGCCTGCCTGTCATCTGTAAATCTCTACACCTGTTATCTTCACTTTATTCACCTGTCTCATGTCTTGGCAGGAAGACATTGTTACATTTTTTTTAAAGGGCAAATTAATCCTTTAGTTTACACAAACATTAACACAGATTAATTATATATTAAAGGGGAGGATTAAATAAGTTTAGACGTCTTCCTACTCCTTTTCGCACATGTACTTTTTTTTTTCCTTTTTGTGATTCATATGTTTTTAAATGCTGTTTTTGTTGTATTTTACATGTTTAAAATATAGACATCTATCAACCAATCAACCAGATAGGCCTATTATTACGCATCTTAAATAATTCTTTCCCTCCTTAAGGTGAAGAGATCTTGACCAGCCACATGACCAGGGGTCCCTGTTGGACACAGTAACAGCTGGATGTTTGAGCACATCTGCAGATTTTTAAGACCCTTAAGACACGCAAAAAAAATCTTTCCCAGCTGTTTTACAAGAGACAACAATGGATGTGATGCAAATGTGAAAGAGAGTTGACTACCACTGTTGTATTCCTATATCTGTAGCTATCACAAGTATTTATAGTAAGTATTTGTAGTTTTGCATGAACTTACTGGATTACTTATTTCATTTTGTGCAATTGCCAAAAAAGGCCTACTGAAGCATTTTTAATTCATTTCTGTGACGTGAGATATCCATGCAATGAAGATACTTTCTGTTGTAATGGAATCTCGGTTCATGGAAATAAACAGATAAAAGATACCTCTTTTTTATGGTTCTTGTGTAATGAGTGTCACCAAATGTAAAAAAACAAAAAAAAAAAAACTAAATGTTGCTTATCCTTCTGTGGTATCTGAGGTGGAGTCGCTGCAGGCCTGGGTGGATGGTTTCAGCTGGCAGGCGGTGTGAAAAAAGAAAGGGTTGGACAAAGTTTTTTTCATTTTTTCGAAGACAGAGTGTCGACAACTAAATAATAGTTGCTGTTGACATTGCCTCAGGTTCCTGACTGATTTATGATCTGAAGAATTAAACCGTCCCATTTCAAGGAGTTTCAGTTTGCTTAATATCATAAGTGTTGAAAATCAGAGGATTAACTCCAAAGTATTTTTAAATTTTTCATAGATTTATGCAATAGTGTAGGGGTGCAACTCTCTATTATTAACGTATTCAACTCCACTGACCTGCCAGCGGGCAAATCTTTACGAAGTCTTGCTTTGCAGTTAAACATTATTTAAATCCACACAACTTTATCTGACCTTTATTTGACCTTCTGGTGGAGATCCCAAAGTTTCTCAGGACACCAATATGTCAAGCTGAACTGACAAACATGTTTATAAAATTATAAACAAGACATCTAAATTATTTTAATTTGCTGGAATGGTGCAGCCAGAGGGCCTCGCTGAATAATATAATCAATAAATGCCAAAAGTAAAAAACTTAACCTAACAAAAGTTCACAGTTTTTTCAAGCCATGTACATTTTTATTCCTTCAATATCTCTGGTTTTAAAACATCTGTTGTGCAGCTTAGTATCTTACAATGAGCTGAACGAATGCTGCATTAATTGTGTACAAGTACAAGTTGTAAAAGTACCACATTATAGCAGGTCACTTCTAATTTAGGAAATTGTTTTTGTACACCACATCTTATAATAACATAAGTTGGTTTGTGGCTACTTGACACATGATTTTTTTTTTTTACACATTACATACATTTAATAGTATAGTCAGGAGTCTCTCCTCTCATCAGAGAACAGGTTTTTTGACCTCAGGTGCTGCAGCTGTAAGAAGGTGGAGTATTTTTCCAAACAGCCACATCAGGATCACCACACCCAGCCCAATGATGCTGTCATTTACTATCACTTAACCACAGAGAACAAAAGGCCATGCCAGGCAATCATTCACATTGTGATCTTGCCAAATAACAAGAACATAATTTTATAATTTTCGTTCCAAGCACTGCACAGGTTGTACTTTATGAATAAAAATCTACTAAAAACAGCAAAAAAGCAACAAAGAAATGGAAATTAAGCGAAACTCTTTGAAACTTGAGTTAATTGTCTTAATTTCTTTCAAAAAACACAGGAAGAAGGTAATGAGCAATGGAGGAAGATATGACCAAAACATCAGCAAGAAATTAGTTAAAAAGAACAGAAAAATATGTTTTGAAAGATGGAAATGAGTCGAAAAGAAATGAAAAGAAAAGAAAGTTAAAACAACAGGGGCACCTGGTGGCTCAGTGGATAGAGCAGGTGCCGGCCTCGACCTTTTGCTGCATGTCATCCCCTCTCTCTCTCTCCCCCTTTCACGCTCAACCTGTCCTCTGGAATAAAGGCATAAAAGCCTAAAAATAATCTTTATAAAAAAAGAAAAAGAAAATAAATAACAACAAGGAAATGACCTGGAAACAGTGCTTCAAATATAATAATTAATATGATCAATTTCTTGCAGTCTGTGGAACTTTTCTTAACAAGTTGCTTATTTTCTTTTTCATATATTTTTGAAAGAAAACGGACCAATTTGCTTCGAGTTGAAAGATGTAAATGCTTGTGAAAGGTGTCTGAAAGCAGCAAAAATGATGTCACCCCAGTTTTAAAGGTTAAGGGTCACTTGAGTATGTCCTAACCTGGATCCTATTTTCCCATGTTTTTGTGTCTGAGTCATTCGTGGGAGCGGTTTTTGAAACTGGTCCAGTATTGAGGGAAAGTGCTGCAGCCTGCAGCTGCGAAACAGGATCTAATGTAATCCCTGCAGGCAACTGAGCACAGTCACTTTATGTTCAGTAAAGGTGCTTGTTTTGCCACTGACAGGCTCAGATTGGTAGTAAGTTTCTGACAACTTATGAAAAGGACCCTGCAGAGGTCAAACTTTGTGTTTAACCCTTCGAAATCTGAGCAAATTGGCTTGATTTTTTTTTTTAAATGCAGGAAGTTACAAGAAAATTTACGGAAATTAAGCAAAAAGAGAAAAGTAAAAAAAACAGAAAGCAAATAAAAACAGTTAAAAAACACACACCCAAACACATCATAAATCAATATATAGATAAAATAGTACATAGTTATTATAATAATTATAATGCTAATTTTGAATATAGTTTTCATTGTATTTTTCTTATTATTATCTCTCTGTCTCTCTCCCTTTCATAAAACTGCTTTTTACATAATTTTCTTTTCTTTACTTCTTGCAATTTTTGGAAAATCTCTTACCAAGATGCTCATTGCCTTTTTAGCCTTGTTTTCAAAATAAATCAATTTGCTCATGCTTTAAATGCATTTGGAGGCCATCTTCACGCAGCACAAGAAAACTGCGGTCATTCCAGGTTTCAAAGGGTTAACGAGAAACATTCCTGAAAATCACCTTTGCCAAACACACCAGTCCCCGTTTAAATAAACAGTCATTTTAGTGTGCATCTAGCCAGCATATTTTCACATCTAACTGGGTGGATTGAGAGTTTATTTCAACCAAACCAGAGTTGGTGACTGTTGAAACAGCGGAAAGACAAACCAAGACAGCTTTTATGACTTTTACTTTGCTTCTGTCAACTTATTTCGAAACAACTTTCACTGTAGGAATGCCACAATGCTGCAATGCCAATGATGGGCGCAGTTTGTAGAGGCGTGTCTCGTAAGCTTCAGATGGTATGCGGCTGCAGCTTCATGTGTCACTCAAAGCTGTCAAACCCTTAACTGCTATGCTGATGACACTCAGCTCTTCCTCTCCTTTCCACCTGATGACAGAACGGTCTCAGCTCGGATATCAGCGTGTCTGGCTGATATCTCCACATGGATGAAGGAACGCCACCTTCAGCTAAATCTGTCTAAGACCGAACTCGTGGTCTTTCCAGCTTGTCCATCTGTTCAGCCTCGGATCAGTGTCCAACTTGACTCGAGCCTACTTGTGCCCACAAACTCAGCCAGAAACCTGGGTGTCATGATTGATGACCAGCTGACCTTTAAGGTTCATGTGGCCTCAGTTTCTCGGTCTTGCCGTTATGCCCTCTACAATATCAGGAAGATCAGACCCTTCCTGACCCAACGGGCCACACAGCTTCTGGTTCAGGCTCTTGTGATCTCACGCATTGACTACTGCAACTCTCTTCTGGCAGGCCTCCCTGCATGTTCATTCAAACCTCTTCAGATGATCCAGAACGCAGCAGCACGTCTGGTCTTCAACCAGCCCAAAAGAGCACATGTCACCCCGCTGCTAATTTCTCTTCACTGGCTTCCAGTGGCAGCCAGAATCAAATTCAAAGCACTTCTCTTGGCTTACAAAACAATCACAAGAACTGCTCCAGCCTACCTGGAATCCCTGATGCAGGTCTACTCTCCTTCTCGCCCACTACGCTCTGCATGCGAAAGACGCCTGGTGCTTCCAGCCCAGCACGGCTCTAAATCTCTAGCCAGACTCTTCTCTTCTGTTGTTCCCAAATGATGGAACAAACTTCCAAACTCTGTGCGATCTGCTGAGTCCCTTTCTACTTTTAAGAGACAATTGAAAACTCATTTGTTCCGAGAACACCTCGGCACTTAACCTGACTCTTCTCCGCTTTGCCCTTTGGGGTAAATTAAGTCAGAAGGTCCAAAACCCAGCACCTAATGATTATCTAGCACTGACAAAGTTGTGTGATGTTGTATGTTGACTGTCATCGTAAGTAGTGATACTGAGATTGTTGAATCTCAGATGCTGAGATCGCTACTGGTTATTACTTTGGTTTCAAAAAAAAAAAAAAAAAAAAGGGGGGGGGGTGGGGGGGTGGGGACTGTGCGGCACTTCTTCTGCCACTAGACGGCAATACCTGTGACCAATCACACCTGAAGCACTTTTTGCACTTACTAAGGGTTTTTTCCTTAAGTCTAAATTCTTGCTTGTGTTGTACGTCGCTTTGGATAAAAGCGTCTGCTAAATGAAATTGTAGAATTGTAGAATTGTAGATAATTATGCAACAACTTTAAGCCTTTATTACACTTAAAAAGGTCAGTTATATAAATGTACAGCTGTCATGAATGGGGATATTAGCTATAGTGACCAAAATTGTTTTTTGAACAAGACTGTAAAAACATTTGTGCTGTAATTTGGGCACTTTAACATGGGTAACTATGGGGATTTACATCCCTCAAGTGACCATTAGAGCAACTGCTTTTTTTGGCACCAATAGCTGGCTCCATTTTTCAGCCCTGGTTGTTGCAGTTAAGTTGGAACCCACAAGAAATTAAGTTCAAGTTGATTTATTAACAAAAAGCCACGAGTCACAGATTCAGTTTTTCACTGACAATGTTTCCCACAGCTCTATCTGTGGCGTGGCTGTTTGTGTGACAGTGATTTGGCATCTGTCCCTTCATGCATTTGATCTAAAATTCAAAGACAGGCGTGTACTTGAAAGTGTATTGTGTTGTGGGAGCGTTGTGAATGCTGAGGGAGTGTTAAGGATTAAAGAGCAAATAATTAAGAATTTTACACGATCACAGTAAATGCCAATTAACACACAATACTCCGCTTACTGCAAACTAGACAGCAACTGCAGGATTTCCCACACTTTCCTTATTTTGTGGGGGCCTGCCACGATTAAAACATCTGCCGACATGCAGTGTCCAAAATTACCGAATAAACTTTTAACCGACCAAGGAAACTGGTAGATGAAAAACAAATCAGCTGGCCAAGCATAGTTTCTACCAGCCAAAATCAAGGTATTGAGCAGCAGACCAGCAGGCTAGAGGTAGTTTAGCATATTTTGAACATGCATAATTTTACTGTTCAAAATGTATGCATGTTGAGTGTGACTTACGTATTGAATTATTTAAAAATGCTGCAGTAAAACAACTTTAAAATGATCACAGAAGTAGTTGGATACCTCACAACTATATAAACCTTTAAACCTAAACAAATTGATGGGATTTCTTTCTAAAAAATGTGCAAAGGGCAATTAGCAACTGGGTTATAAATGTTCCACAAATTGCAAGAAATTAGTAGGTTTTTAATTTTTTTAAATAAGGAAATTTGTCTAAGAAAAAAAAAACTAGGCAAAATTAATTTTATGATTATAAAAATTGGATATATAAAATAATGTTAGACATTTTAAAGTGCCTTTTCCAGGTCTTTTTCCCCCATTTTTTTGCTCTCCTTTTCTAAAACGTTCAGGTAATTCTCTTGTGCATTTTACTATTTTCCTGCTCATTTCTTTTTCTATGCTCATAACCTTATTCTCATGTTTTTGGAAGAAATCGGTCCAATTTCCTCAGGTTTCAAAGGGTTACGCAAGAATGTAACGGGGTGTGCTGATAATAACTTGATCTGACTTTTAAATGGAATTTTTGTGATTTAAGCATCTCTTAATAAAATGCTCCTGTTTGCCATTTGAGTAAAGATTACTGAGATTACAAGGTGCATTTGAATGCAACATTGTTGGAGCACACACGCTTTGCATACAAAGCAACGTACATTTCAGAGTTACTCCTGCTGCAAGACTCACCTTAACAAAACTTACCATGTCACTAATCAATTCTTGCAAAGAATTAAGTCTCAAATGCTGCAGAACCTTTTAACAAACCTACTGAAATCATCTACTGCTCTCAGACTTTGCAGTTATTTCTTACAGTACGTACCTGCACCTCTTTTAATTGTGGCCTCGTTTTTATTGACTGTCATAGAAGACATTGTCACCTTCAAAGTTTGACTTGTAGTACATTCATTTAAGTAGCACAATACAATACACTGTTTCTTCACCACAATTATGTGAGGGCTGTGGTAACACCTGTACTGCAGCTCCACCCAAACCCCAGGGATTAGCTCCAATTTAGAGTCTGTTTCCACAGGTTGGTATGCAGTACAAATATATTTAATAAGAAGCTGTCATTACACACTTACACACTCTGGTTATTTGTTTGAGGGTGAACTGAGGAGACATGTCCCTTGCTCTTTTTCAGAGAGTGTAGGGCCCTCATGTTTTTTCAGTCTGATATTACATTTAAAAAAAGAAATACATTTAAAAAACAGGAGAAATTAGGATCATATGGAAAAAATGCCTTGGTTATTATAGTAAACTTAATTTAACTACAAACTAGTTGTGAAAAAAAAAGAAAACTAACAGAAGTTATTTTGTACTTAGAAAAACTAACTAAAGAAAAACAAAAATATAGAGGAAATGTTCTTAATTTTAGTCTTTGTCAATTTGGTAAATTTGTTAACAGTAAATATGAGGAGGCATCAGTGCAATCGGTTTAGATGCTTTAGTTGTCTTCACAAAGCATTTGGTTGATATTGCTTACCTCAGGGGTGAAACAGGATGTGAACTGGAGCCATGCCCCATCAGAAATAATTCTTTCTTTAAATATCAGTTTTAAACGTGGATTTCCAGTAAATTTCTGCATGAGGATACAGAGGAAAAACTCACCTGAAATGTATATAATCTTACTGCTACAAAAGTAATGTAACAGGGACATCAGTTCAGAGAACAGTCAACAGAGTGCAGAGTCCAGTTAAAAAATGTGCTCAAGTCCACTGTACTACATAGTAAAAAGCTGGTAAAAATCAACGTGATTTTTGCTCTTTACAGCTGTTGCAAATGCGGTTTGGTCAATTAAACGACAGATCTTCGATATGCCATTTATAGCTTTGTTCAGTTTTTGAGTAGGTGGATATAATGTTCATTTACAGGAATGATTTATGCTATGGGATTATAAATTATGTTAAGTCTGTTAAATAGAAAGTTTGCTCCTGAAATTTGAAGAGAAAAAATCCTCAACTAAGGACATATGTGCATATATTAAACAGAAGCTTGGCCCTGAACCACATGTGTTGTAAATAACAATTGTTAATTTTAAAAAAGACAGCAACCCAACCCGAGCATACAGGACAATAAAATATTCTTTCATTCCAATACATTGATTTCATAACTACTACAACCTTGGCCACAAAACCTTGTCACCCATCCCATTCCTCCACACACATGCAGCCCTGTAGTCTAAAGTTACTGTTGTATGTCATTAGCGTAGGACACGATCCCTTAGGAACACCTGTCGTTTACACACGATACACACAGACAAGCTTCAGCTTATAATCAAAACCCAAAGGAAAATCGACATCTGCAGATCTCTTCTACCACACAGGATTTACACCACATGATTAAAACACTTTCTTGGGTCAGTGCCAACAATCAACACATTAGCCTCATTTTCCATTTTGTGCCAGAAAATGTAAAATTAGTGTTTGAGACTTTGTTGTGTTCATGACTTCTGAGGTGTGTTCGAGGTCACTCTTCAAGGCCAGCCGTTAACAGTAGTACCACAGTACATTATATACATTTACTTCAAGTCGGCAAGTCTTGTAATAAAACAATAATAATAATAATAATAATATGTTGTCAATGTTAATATACTTGCATGGCATGCTTCAGAGTTAAACATTTGCTTGCTTGCTGCAGCTAATGGATACATACACTAAAATGTGCAACTACTAAAAGTAAATGATAGTTACCAGGAGCAAAATGACAAAATAGCCTATATAATTTATAACCAACCACTGTGAACAGAATTTCCATGCTTTTAACCCTTTCTGCTGCCCTGAATTGTCACGCAACGTCACAACCTGGCAACACAAATTTCTAAATTTCCACTCATAAGTAGGACTTTGGAGGGGCGTTCATGTGCTTGTAACTCGTTAATATGGTAAATATTTCGGAGGAGCAGCTGAAGGCAGCATGACACACTGCAGAAAACACCCTTTTTATTTCCTAAATGCTGAAACTTTAAAGCAGTGGTAGTTATTGTATGAAAAAGTGGCCCCACACAGCGTTAGCTAACAGGTATGACTGCAGTAGATGTGTAAAAACAAGTGGATAAATAGTGGCGCTGTTAGATTGGTAATGGTATGCTACCTGTCGGCGCCACCTGATCTCCATCATCCGCTTATCACTGCCTCCCTGTCGGTGTGGGACTCGGCGGGTTGTGGGCCAGTTGAGCTGATCCGGACTGTGGGCCTGTGTCTCGGTATTCAGGTCCTCCTGGACGCTGCTGGTCTGGTTCAAGTCGAGGTGGGTCCGCGGAGCCGTTAGCGGCGGCTGGATAAGGTTAGCTGTTAGCTAGCACTGTTAGCATCCTCTTCACCGGGGTCTTTACGAGCAAAACGACTTTTATAAAAAGTTACTCCGAAGTACAACATCTTCTTTTTTAGCTTTTCGCTTTGCTGCTTCACCGATTTTATCCACATTTGTCTGTTCTTTAAGGGCTCCGCTCTGTCTTCAAACTTTAGCACCGTTTCCGCTCTCCAAACAGCGCTGAGCAACGTGACGTCGGTCACGTGACTCATTGTCGTCATGACGTAAATACAGATAGCAAAATATATTATATATTTTTTTCTACTATATTTTCTTACATAAAGTAACAGCATTCATTGGTTTGTATTTTGACACGTTTGCAACTGATTATTTATTTTTAGTTTTTAACAAAAAAGTAAGACAGGACTTTTTAAAACTTTATTTAGGGACTGTTTGTAAGTATGAAGGGGGTGCAAAAAGAGTGAAGCATGTCAAATGATTTTTTGATTTTGATTTTGATTAATTTTAAACATGTAAAAGAATATAGAAAAAAATAGAAAAAAATGTACAAAACTAGCAGACAGACAAAAATGTAATATAAATAAAATTACTACATTCATTTTGACACATTCACAACTGATTATTTATTTTGATTTTTTATTAGAAAAAAGCTAGACAGGACTTAAATACTTAAATACAGCAATAATTTTACAAACAAAAAAGAAGAAGATGAACTAAATGAATAAATATTAAGTAACCACATACATAGACAGCACTTTTTTATTTTGGCTAAGGAGTGAGACATACAACTTCACTTGGCTGCATTTTGTATTTATTTTACTGGTAATTTTTAAAGAAAACATGTTTTCACAGACACTTTATATTTGTTATTATGAAGCGAAACCTTTAAACTTTACATTTCTTTACTTTTTAACAATGCTGTGGTTAATGTGTGGTTAGATTTAGGCACGAAAAAACACCTTGTTATGGTCAGGAAAAGATCTTTTCGCTTAAAATGCCGCTTTAAGTGGAACAATCGTGGCTGGAAATGCAATGTCTCTGTGTCTGTTTTTTGCATCAGGTCTCTAAAAGTTACCCATGTTTGGAGACTAATAGTGACTAAAAACACAACAATGACTCACTAAAACACAACCAGTTTGGTTGTTTGTTGCTCTAAAATAGTGGGCCAGAGCTTTGTAGACACCTCGCCTTGGTGCCACGCCATCCAGCGTCCCCTCACCGCCCTGTGACAAAATCAGCTCAAATACTACATCACTTTGGAAACGTTGATATATTTTATGAATGAAAAGTACAAATGTAAGGTATCTATGGTTTGCAGAAGTGCACAATGTCAACATTTTCTCCCGGAAAATGTATCAAAACCAGAAAACATTTACCACAAAGGCCTGGAGATACTTAGCATAACTGGCAGAATAAGCCTTTGGTTTTGGGTTTACTTCCTGATGTGCACTTTGCATTGATGACAGACTTTTCACATGGTCAGAGTGTCTGTGGGAGCTAAATCAGCGAGCACGCTGTTGATTTTCAGCCAAATTGTGTAACAAAAGTACTTTGAACTTCGACCCCACATGCGCTGATCTACACAATAGGAGGTCCGATGGGATTCTATAGGCCAGGTAAAGTACAAATATACCATCCACGGCATTCAAGGAGTGTATGCTTGCAGGTGATCAGCCAACGCATGGCCTTGATACATGAAGTTTCAGCCAAGTTCAGCTTTTTTTTTTTTTTGTGCCGCCCCCACTGAAATGAATGCTGTTGTCCAAATCTCAACCTGTCAGCCACATTTTAAACTTGATGCACTGTGGAACAAATGCTCTCTGCTCACCTGCATGGTTAACCATGCAGCTCCTGAACCATGAGCCCCCTTTAAACTGCCTGTTCAAGGTGGGACTATTGCACAGTTATGCCGCCTCAGCGCTCTGTGTAAAAATGCAAAAGGCGGCATGAAGAAGGGACTCAGGGGCGGCCCTATCGTGAGATTTGTGTGAAAAGAGCTGTAGACGACAGAGGATGGCACTCTACAGCTCGGCAGTGTGATTATTGCCTCGAGGTTCTGTAGAAAAAGCATGTAGCACCAAGATAAAAACAATCAAGCTAAGCCTTCATTTTCTGAATAAGCGTTTGATATGCTGTGTTTTGTCTGAATGGACTGTATTAATCATATGATGAAAGACATTTGCACATCTGACTGTACTGCCTGACTGGAGCTATGGTCTATGGTGTGATCAAGAGTGGTATTAAAAACAGGGGAAAAAAGAGGGAACGGCTGCGAGATGAAGGAAATGAAAGCAGGATGGGGTGAGAGAGAGAGAGAGGCAGATGAAGTATGAACCTGAGGAGTCAAAGCGGAAAAACGGGAGTAAGATAAAGGAGGGCGGAAATGAAAAGGGTGTTGTGAAAGTGAGGAGATGGAGTGTGAATGTAAAAGAGGAGAACATCACTGAGAAGCGCCGGCTGTGGGGGAGAGAGTGAGGGATGTGTAAAGACGAGGAGGGAGATGGAGACACAAGGAGGTCTGCATTAGCAGCTTCAGTCCACAGTTAGTGGACTGTGGACAGGGGTTCAATAAAAGCTGCAGAGAAAAGAAAAGCTTGACATTGACTGGGCAACATCAGACTTTAAGCTGGTGTGAAGGTGTGGGTCATCTTGCCTCCTCTGACGCTGAATGCAGAAGACTATATTCAGAATAGCAAGCAGCTGATGATGTACAGCAGTGATACTCAACTTACAGCTGGCGGGCAAAATCCTGCTGCCGACAGGGTGCCAGGTGGTGCCTTAACCGTTTTCTAATTCACAGTAAAAATAAATTGATTCACACTGGGAATTGTTTCTGTGCTTAACATACATAAGGTGCCGCAGTGCATAAAATGGCATTAAAATAGAGCTTGTTTATAATTAAAAAAAAAAGAAAGTGCCAACAAAAAACCGCCTGCACCTCAGGGATCCTAGCTAAGCCCCTTATGACATAAACGTCCTTAATCCTAGAATTCTTCCAAAAACCAGAAACATCCTAAAATCCAAGAAATGTCCTAAAATCCTGGGAACATCCTACAATCCTACAAAAGTTCTAAAATGCTAAAAACATCCTAAAATCCTAGAAAAGTTCTAAATCCTATAAATGTCCTAAAATCCTATAAATGTCTTAAAATCATAGCCATGTCCTAAAATCAGAGAAATGTCCTACATCCTAGAAACATTAAAGTCCAAGAAATTTCCTAAAATCCCAGAAAAATCCTAAAATCTAACAAATGTCCCAAAATTCAAGAAATGCCCTAAAATCTAAGACACATCCTAAAATCCCAGAAACATCCGAAAATCCCAGAAAAAATCTTAAAATCTTGCACATGTCCGAAAATGTCTAAACCTCAAATGTCCTTCAATCCTTGAAACATCCTAAAATATGAAAATCATCCTAAAATCCTAAAAATATCCAAACATCCAAAAGACGTCCTAAAACCCCAGAAACATCCTAAAATCCTAGAAATGTCCTAAAATCAGAGAAATTTCCAAAAGTCCTTAAAAACATTCTAAAATCCTAGAGACATCCTTAAATCCTAGAAACTTCCTAAAACCCCAGAAACATCCTAAAATCCTACAAATGTCCTAAAATCAGAGAAATTTCCAAAAATCCTTAAAGCATCCTAAAATCCTAGAGACATCCTTAAATCCTAGAAACTTCCTAAAACCCCAGAAACATCCTAAAATCCTAGAAGTGTCCTAAAATCAGAGAAATTTCCAAAAATCCTTAAAACATCCTAAAATCCAAGAAATGTCCTAAAATCAGAGAAATGTCCACAGTTAGTGGACTGTGGACGTGGGTTCAGTAACAGCTGTAGAGGTTCGGACTGAAAACTTCGACACTGACTGGGCGACATCAGACGATATGCTGGTGTAAAGGTGAATGCAAGACAATATTTCCAGAATAGCAATTAGCTGCTTGATGTACAGTTTTATGTGGTGTGAAATTGGGTTTTTCAGGTGTTATTTCCCTCTGCATTCACCATAATTTACTCAAGGACTGTCACACAGTGCAAACCAACTGCCACTCCCATAATTGGGAAAATTCAGCAGAGGATGGCATAATATACTCGACATTATATATATATTTTTCAATGTACAGTGACTCCACCGGTTAGTCTGGCATGTATGACACAGAGCTAAAATGCCATCCAATTTCCTTTTTTTCGACGGGAAAAGGCACCTCACTATCAAACATCTCTGTGAGCCTGTCAAAACAGATTGCTCTGACACACTGGTTTGACACAAGCAAGGGCATCCTCCACTCCTCTGAGAGGTTTGGTGGAAGATACAGAGACAGACAGCGCTCGTAAAAACCCCCATTCACTGACAAACCCGATATCCCATAGGAGGAGAAGCTGACAAATTGACATCTAACTTTACTGTATGTGTCGGTATGCCTCATTTTTCTGATGCAGTAACCCTCATGCAGTACACAGCGGCAGACAGCGGAGATAACACTCTGTTTCTGACACCCGTGGCCTTTTGTGATGGCTGTAAGTCAGTTAGATAAATTAGGCACACTCTGCTCACACACACACACACACACACACACACACACACACACAGAGGGACACATCTTCGTGCCCCTCATTCTGCTTATGTCATCAAATGTGGTGTTAAATTTGCGCTCGGAGCAAGAATGCACTCTACCTGTCACCATGGCAGCTGCATGGGGTGATTGCAATCACACAATCAGCGGAGGCTCATGGGAAATAAGCTTGAAAGAATGAGCTCTCCTGAGAAACAGAAAAGACAGACAAACAGAGAGAGAGAGGGGGGAGACAGACGGAGGGAGAGCGAGAGGAGCTGCACAGAGACAATGACGGAGGGAGAATCAGAGTAGCGTTTTGTCAGCACAGACGTGAGCGAAGTGTTTGACTTTGTGTGTTTGACGTCCGTCAGAACATGAATGCCGCCTGGCAGACACGTATGATTAGCATGAATTATCGAGCCACAAACAAGCAAAATTAATAACAACGTACACTCAAATAACATGTGGGCCCCTGGGTAAAGATACGCGAAAGGCCCCACCCCCTCCCCTACATAAGAGCAAGACACACAAACGTGATGGTTTTGCATCTTTGCTGTTGTTGTTACTCACCTTTTTGTGGTTTTGTGCCTCTTTGTGGTTGTTTTGTGTCTCTTTAAGGTAATTTTGTATGTCTTTGAGGTCAATTTGTGTCTCTATTGTTGTTGTTTTACGTCTTTTTCAGGTAATTTTGTCTCTTTTTAGTTATGCATCTTTTGAGGTTTTGTGTCTCAGTGTGGCCTTTGTTAATCTTTTGCAGATGTTAAGCATCTTTTTGTCATTTTGTGTCTCCTTGTGGTTGTTTTGGGGTCTCTTTGAGGTAATTTTGTGGGGGGGTTTTGTGTCTCTTTGGGGTAATTTCATTTATTTTTGTGTTCTTTTTGTGTCCTTGTAGTCATTACAGATCTTTTTGTGGTTTTGTGTTTCCTTGCAATCATTTTCAGTCTCCTTGTAGGCCTAGTTGTTTTATGTTTCTTTCAGACAATTTACTGTCCCCAACCACACAGAGGCAATTTTGTGCCTCTGTGTGGTTGTTTTTGCGTCTCTTTGAGGTAATTTTGTGCCTCTGTTTGGTTGTTTTTGCGTCTCTTTGAGGTAATTTTGTGCCTGTGTGGTTGTTTTTGGGTCCCTGAGGTAATTTTGTGCCTCTGTGTGGTTGTTTTTGGGTCCCTGAGGTAATTTTGTGCCTCTGTGTGGTTGTTTTTTGGTCTCTGAGGTAATTTTGTGCCTCTGTTTGGTTGTTTTTGGGTCTCTTTGAGGTAATTTTGTGTCAATGATGCATTTATTACTTTCAGCTGCTCTCAAGAATATCAGTCATTGCAGGTTTAGATGGGTCTTTTACTTATAACAGAGTGTATTGGGTCTTTTACATGGTTTAAGGGCAAAAAGCCAAAAGCCAAGAGGTGGCAGTCTGCTTACTAATGAAGATGAAAATGCAAACAAACAAAAGCTCTCGAGGCCATTTTTTTGTAAAGCACCAGAGTCCATGGTGCCTGCTGGGTGACTGTGGTTTAGTCCGCCGGCGGGGGGTGAGAGTAGCAGCAGAGCTCCCCGCGGCGCAGAGCTGCGTCCTGGGGGCTCGGGGGCGCAGGCTTGACCTGCCAGTGGAGGATTGTGGCATAATAAGCTCTCTGAGTTATCAGGCGGGATGTTTTTCTGTAGAGAGGTTTTTAAATTCAGTCCTGGAGGAGACAAACTCCCACCTGACCCAATCTTTTACAATTCTGTGATGTAACACTCCTACTTATGCCCTGAGCTCGTATTTCTCCTTGTCTTTCCTCCCCCTTTTATATATCTCTCTCTCTTTCTCTCCCTCCCACTCCGTCTGCCTCTCTCGTACATTGACCCTCTGTGGGAATAAACTGAATGAGTGAACCTGACTGAGTGATTGAGTAGAGCTCATCCCCCCTCCATATCGCTCCACGTTTGCCTCATTGCATTTCCTCTCCCATCCTTCCCCCCTCTGGGCGTCAAATTAGCCTTTACCCCCCGAGCTGATGCGAAACATGACAACACGGTTCACCCCTGCGCCCTCCCGAGCCCGTCGTCCTGTCATACTCCTCATTCCCATGAGCCCCGTGTGTCCCCGCATCACCTCCCACAACCCTGCCCTCTACCTCTCCCGTCGCTCCCTCGTCTCCGGCAGCTACCTCCAGCTGCACGAGGGAGCCATATTTAGCATGAGCTGTGGAAAATTAAAATGCTCTGTTGGAAGGTGCCATCGCTGTGTGTTAGTGGGTGACGTTTCACACTGAGGCTCGGGGTGTGTGTTCACGCAGTCGGCTCAAACCGACCAGATGCTCCACGGGGGGATAAAAGAGCAAGCGTAGCAGTTTCACAGCACTGCTGTTACTTCATGCTTCACGAGAGGAGGATGAAGAGGGAGGAAGAAGGAGAGCGAGGAGCAGAGAAATGGAAACTACAACAATATATCAGAGTCAGAAACAGACTCACTGTAAAATCTGATGAGCTGATCATACTTGAAGTAATCCTGAAACTGAGTGCTTTGAAAAATTATTTTATATCAAATTTTAAGTTTACTGAAAATTTAGCTGTATTTACTTAATTTTGTGAAGTTGCTGCAACTTAAAAACAACCGTTGAAATTTAATTTATCTTTCTATGTGTTAGCAACTTCTGTAAACCAAGTTAGTTTGACTTAACCCTTTGAAATCTGAGTAAATTGGCTTAATTTCTTTCAAAACATGGAAAAAAGGCAAAGACCAAATTAGCAAGAAATTTGTTTTAAAAAATTACCTGAAAGTTTGCACAAAAAAGACAGAAAAAACAAAGAAAAAAAAGAAAAAAGATTGTAACATAACATTTGAATGATCATTATGAATACAGTTTTCCCAAGCTTTTTAAAAAATGTATTTTCCAAATCTGCTCTTTCTCTTTGACATAATTTTGTGTGTCTTTTTTATCATTTGTGTCATTTTTTTTTTTTTGGAATTTGAAGTTTTATTGATTTTGTCAGTAATAATCATTACCATTTGTGTCATTTTGTCTTACTGATGCAATTTTGTGTCTTTTTGTGTTATTTCACATATCTCTGTGTTTGGCTTTTTTTGTGTGTATTTGTGTCTCTGAGTACTTTTTTTTTTTTAATCATTTAGTGTCTTGTTGTGGTTGTGTTGCCTGTTTTTGTCGTTATTTTGTGTCTCTATGCAGTTCCTTTGCATGTCTCTCTGTTGGTTTCTTTGTGGTCATTTTGATTCTCTTTCTGTTTGGTTATTTCAGTAACATTTTGCAAATAAAGGCAGAGACTTTCCCAAGTGAAATCAGCTCATTAGATATTGCAGTGCAGGACGCCTCTATGTGGTCGTGTTTCTTTCCGTCTGAGGAAGTTTCTCAGTAATGCATCCCAGGTGTTAAACAAATAGGTCTAGTCTGACAGAAGCTGATCCTCTCCCTCACCCTGAGAGCTGTATAGGATCATGCCTCTCAGTGAAGGACTGTCAGACAGGTATCGTCAGCCCCAGCACGGTCAATAGAAGTGCAAGCAGAGTGGAAATATTATTGCCCCAGGCATGCTTTTCCTAGTCCTGCAGTACACCCAGGTTATCATCGCCCAACAAAACCATAAAGATAATCTCTAGCAGTGTGAATACAGGGGAGGAACATCGAGGCCAAAAAAACTCTGCCAATTCCAGAGAGTTAATTAGGGTTCGGATGACTGGCTGCAGAGGGTGTGGATGAGCAATGTGCTGCTCACCGATAAAGACGATTGGCTCTATTTATTGTTGTTTCCTCAGCCCTTTTCCGCCGCAAAAAAACCCTCCTCGTTCTCAGGCTCGGCTGGTTAATGATTGCTGATTGCCTGATTGTTTCATTAATCCGATTACCGGCCAAAGTATTTGTTATCTCAGTTTGGATACGGGACATTACAGGAAAGAGATGCATGTTATCCTGCTTCCGGTGATGGAAATTGTACATGCATGTGGCTCAAATTTGCATGCAATATGGACTATTTTAAGAAATAGATATCAAGTATTTTTTTTTTTTTTAAGAATCATGACAACAGCAATTTTAAAGGGGATTTTTGCAGGCAGTTCAGCTTTGTAGACTGGCAGGTATCCCCTCTGCCAGCTTCAATCACAGGTCAGAAAATGGACACAGTCGGTAGTTATATTTCTGACTCAGTCTGCAAACAGGAGCATCCAGAGACTTTATTCCTCCCAAAGATTAAATGCTTTTGATGAATACAGAAAAAAGATTAATTATATTTGCACACATTTTCCTCAAAATCATGATCACTGTACTCCTTTCACAAGCATTTTAACCTCTGAAAACCAAAATATTGGTTTGATTTCTTTCAAAAACATGAGAAAAAAAAGCACAAAAAAAAATTAACATTGTGGAAAAACAAAAATTGTAACTTTAAATAGAGTTTGATATAAGATAAAAATATAGAAGCAATATAAAAATGTAAAAAGAAAAACCAAAAGAAGACAAAATGTATGTACAGTAGTGCAATGGAGAACATTAAGTTGCTTGTCGCCCTCTTCTCATATTTTTGTAAGAAATCAAGCAAGTTTGCTCAAGTTTCAAAGGGTTAAAACTAGTGTTTTAAAACCTGGCAAAAATGGCTCACATAGTGTCTACAAAACATTATGATATTAACCTCTGTACATCACGAAATTCCACCGTCGACCGGATTTTCATCTGTCCATTTATTTCCATCATATCGAGGCCTCAGGCTGAGCAAAGTCCTGCAGACGTCCCTCTTCCCCAACAACACATTCCAGCTCCTTCTCCTTCCCGAGGTGTTTCCAGGCCGGATGAGATATATAATCCCTATAATCCCTGCAGCGTGTTCTGGGTCTGCCCCAGGGCATCTACCAGCTGGACGTGCCTGGAAAACCTCGAACAGGAGGCATCCTTTTGACACAAAGGAGCAGCAGCTTTACTCTGAACTCCATCCAGATGTCTGAACTCCGATTTTCAAAATTTAACATCTGCCTTAAGACAGACTGTTTTCCAGTGCAACCTGAGAAATCTTTTACTGGGATGCAGATGATCATCACCATCTTTATTCATTCAGCAGTACATTAAATGCATGCATGGCCAATGTTTGGGAGTCCAAATTTGTAAATTAACCTGGATCGAAATCTGTTTTTTATTTATATACTGCATTCATGTGCCTTTTATTTGCATTTAAACCTCTGAAATCCTCAAATAAACATTGGAATTATTTTAAAAACACGGGAAAAACCATCATGAGCAACTTGGCAAGAAATGTCCTGCAAACTGCAAAAAACAAACAAACAAACAAACCAACAAACAAACAACAACAGTAAAAGGTGACAATGATCTGAACAGGGTTTTTTGACATTATCAGAAAATGAAGGGAAGGAAATTATATTTATAATCATCTTATCATATAATTAAAATGATTGAAATCACATTTCTAAATTTTTTTGATAATTTTCTTTTTGGTGTTGTTTTATTATGTCATATTTTTAGGTATTTTTCTTCTTTCTTTAAACTAATTTCTTGCTAGTTTTGTGGTCATTTCTTTATTGCTCATTGCCCTCTTTATTTTTTTATTTATTTTTTTTTTAAATTTAGCCAATTCACTCAGGTTTCAAAGGGTTAAAGATCAGCATCTAAGTGTTGGATTTGCTATGTTTTTTATAACTTAAAAGTGTCTGTGTTTTTTTTCTGTTTTGCGAGCACTAACACAAGACTCAGAACAAACTAAACATTAAGCTCAGTCGACTCCCCGTAACATCAAGCTTGTTCTTGACATTTAAATCCCCGCGTAGCTCGGAGGGGGTCTGCAGGTCTTTGTCACTGCAAGTGATGTTTCTATCGACTCTCCATTCATACTGCAGCTAGCCCTCTCACTGGAGCGCCAATCAATGGACGCTAATGTCTCTATTATAATCCATAGCCTCAAATTAAGGTTGCATTGATCAAAAGGCCTTAGGTTGCTACAGTGTGGAGCCGCGTGACGGACCGGAGTGAAATTTCTGTTTAAAGCAAACAAACTCAGAAAGGCAGCGGGAGACGTAACGTGACAGTAATACCTGAACCAAGAGTGTTGTTGTTTTGTTTTTTCAAACTCAGTCTTTAATTTGAGCCTCTCCCCGAGGTTTTTATGTATGCATTGTTGCTATCGCTTTTGAGAGGGTGAGAAAATGCATCATGCGTGTCGATCAAAGGTGTGCTGGATTTTAAATACCGCTGAGCTTTGGGGCGCTCAGTGAAGAAATTGCTGCAGGTGTTTTTCGAACAAAACAGAATTGCATCAGTAAGCGCATCAGTAAGCCCGTTTGAGCATTGACATGCATCTATTTATTTTTTTCTTGTATGTTCTGGGTAAAATAGGAAATATGGATTTGGAGGTACAGGTGCTGCAGATCAAACACTGCAGCTCTGACCTGTGGAGGTGCACTTTGACCTGAGTGACTCTGCCCTCTTAACACTGTGAGGTTTGAGTACGAATGCTTTTATTATAATTCTCTACAAATGGCATTGTGCAGGGAAAAAAATAAACTTTTAATCAGCTGTTTATGCCATTTCTTTTCAAGGAAACATTCATCAATTCACAAATTCAACAATGCATTTGCAAGGATGTAGATTTTGTGTCAATAACACATATTAAAAGGGTTTGAGGGTCTTGGCTCATTTAATTTTCAAAAAAGTAATTTCCTCCAATATGGCGAATTTTACGCACCAATTAAAGATGGAAATGTCTTTATTTATGTGATAGAAAGGAAAAAAACATGCTGTTGATCATCTCATTTAACCCTTTAAAACCTGGAGCCATGTCTCTTCTCTCGTGCTGCTTTCAGATGCTTTCAGAAGTATTTAAAACTATAACCTGAGCAAACTGCTGCAATTTCTTTCCGAAACATGGTGAAAAGACAGTGAGCAACTTGATAAGAAATGTTACACAAATTGTAAGAAATTAGAAGAGTTTAAAGGATTATTTTAAAAAATAAAACACGATGCAGTCGGAAGTACAACCTACCAACTTGGAATTTATGACCTTCAGACATCATGAGTGCAGCATATTTCTAGGATTTTGTCAAAATAAAAGTCCTCTGCTACTTTAATATTTTTAGTGGGGAGGGGAGGCAAATGTTGTAAATATTAATGATAAGTTATAGAAATCTGTGTCTGTGTGGAGCAAAATTAGAATTAATTCTGAGTCAACCTGAAGAATGCAAGTCCAATATTTATTTATATTTTATCTCTACCAACAACTCCTCAAAAAAATCTGTCTTTAGCTGCTAGATGCTCCTCTATGTTCACCAGCCAGTTGCCAACTGTGCTTTGCAGGTAGCACAAAACAGCATTTGCCCTTGAAATCTACAATTATGTGCATATTTACATTATGAAAAATACGTTAACAAATCACTGATGTCATTCGAAAAGAGCATGCGATGTTGTTAGTATGGAAATATAAATCAGTGAATGCAAGATAATGTTGTTTTCAGCTGCCTCACTGGAGCCTCATTTGTTTGACAGAGCAATAATTCCCATGTGTTGATATTCATCGTTGGAACTCCAGGTCTGATTAGATAAATACATGATCCTGCTCTTGTTTCTTATCATGCTCTGTCAGACAGACAGCCTCGCTACGCATCTGCCTCCTCACCTTCTCTTGTGCTCTCTCTCTCTTTCACCTGGAGGCTTTCACTTCATCCTCAGCTTCCTCTCTGTTTTCCAAGGCTGACCGGGGCGAACACATCCAGAAAATAGAAGCAGGACATGAGCGAACGGTCAGAAATACACAGTGTAGAGAGAAATGTCAGAGATACATGTGTGAACATTTTACAAGCAGAATATAGAAGTCACCGTATCTGATAATGTGTCATAAAGCCTCCTGATCATTTCATACTGTACAATACAAAACATCACACCGTGCAACTGCATATTATTACCACAATGCAACGCATTTAGCAAAGCCCTTCAAAATACGTAGAAAAAATAATTTGGCAAAAACATACATAATCAAGATCATTGTAAATATATAGTTTTTGGATATTTTTTCCTTAGCTTTTTTTCCCCTAAATCCAGCAAATAATAATAACTACTTTCCTGCAGTTTTCTGAACATTTTTATTCCAAGTTGCTCACTGTCTTTTTTCCCATGTTTTTTTTTTTAAAGATCCCGATTTGGTAAAGTTTTAACTCTTGTAAATGCATTTGAATGCTGCACAAGAAAAGTGATGTTGATCCAGGTTTCAAAAGCTTAAAGAGCCGTGTGTAAGATTTAGGGGGAATTGGTAGCATCTAGTGGAGAGAACTGCACATTGCAACCAGCTGAAACTTCTCCCTGTTAGAATTTCTCAAGTGTTCAGTGTTTTTTAAGTTGTTACTGGGAGCCAAATTATCCGCAGAGGTATCCTCCTCTTCAAAAACACAGAATACAGCAGTCTCATGGTGCTAATCAGTGTTTCTTTCTGTGTTCGGCTGTTTGGCACCTGCTAATGCAGACGTTCAGGGTTTTTTCACCATGACCCGAATCAAATCTGTATCTGATTTTGAGCCACATATTGAAAGATCAGATCCTATGTGATTTGTGCTTCACGCTGTCATAAAAAAAAAAATCACATCTGGGTCACAAAGGCAAAAAAACAATCAGACTCAAGCCACTTTGAGTCCACAGTTAAAACATGGTCTATGGTGACAAAAACAAATTCCTATTTTCTGGTGTTTTACACTAAATGAAACATACAGTATATTGATTTCTGCCAAAATATCATCCTAAAACCTACACACTGGACCTTTAACTGTCTCATAGAACATTAAATAATTATATTTTAATCAAGAAACCTTAAGCCAGGGATGGGCATGAACCTTTGTTCACCCACACAGGTGTTTTCACTCACTCTGCCTGATTAACCCTCTCCTCAGGAGCATGTGTGCTAAACAGTGTTTCACTGACATCTCTCTCACTCTGGATGTTTTCTTGCTTTTGTTTGAAAGACACAACTTTACCTTTTTTTTTTTACTCCCAGGATATCTCCACCAAAGCTCAACGTGAGCGGAGGCCTAATTAACTAATAAGTACCTTTAAGCTGCTGTGTGTTAATGTGATGTGTGTGGTTATGTGTACTGTTAAAAAGGTCACTAATAACAAACTGAGAGATAACTGTAACTTATCTCTGCTGTGCTCTTCACCTCTGAGCTGTAGTAGTTATTACAGCAGCAGCTTCTTCAGCTCATTGTTTATGAACTTTATCTCAAGCTGTTTTTAAAGGGGATCCTTCTGCTCATTTTTAGCTTCATGCTTTTTGTTTTGGGTTTCTATTAGAACAAGTAGTCTGTGAATCAGACCGATGTGGCCGATGATGTCCAGCTGTGTGGCGGTGTATAATAACAAAGCGTAGTTAAAGGTGCTTTTTGGCGTCAGGCTCATCCACCAAAAGCGCTGTCAAACGTGGCGCCATTTTACGAGTTCAGGATGAGAATGGGCAGCCCGTTCTCTCTCCGAACTTGTCAAATAGCACCGCTCTGTTAGTGCTTTCAGCATACGAGCATGACAAATTGATATTTAATACCTGAATTAATATAAAAGTTTGATACCACTGACCAAACATTGACTTTTGCCGGCCATGTTTATACATTTCAGACGTCAAGTTGGCAACTCGTGTTATAAAATAATTTTATCAATGTTAGTATGTTCATCTGGCATGATTTATAGTTCAAAGTTTGCTTGCTTGCTGCAGCAAGTAGATGCAGATATTAAAATGTGCAACCACTAAAAGTAAGCAACAGCTACTTGGAACAAAATAAAGACGTATATAATTTTTTGCCGTCAATCGTTTACACAGTTTTCATGCTTTTTGACATTTCTGCTGCCCTGAAACGTCACGCAAATGTCACAGCTCGGCAACTCAGGTATCATCAAAATTTTCTAATTTCCCACTATTTCACACTTTGGAGAGCTGTTCATGTGCATATAACCCGTAAATACGATATTTCCGAGGAGCACGTGAAGGCAGCATAAAACAGGTAGAGTTAGGTTCCTCAGCACAAGCTATAGCATGTAGCTGACACCACCCTTAATTATAGGACTCTTTTCTTTAGCTACCTCCCAAAAAACACAGCCCCAATTCTTGTATTACCACCATTATCTCAAGACATTTTGTCAGACCCTAAATTACATCTTCCTTCTCAGGCTCGCTAGCTGCTCATTTGCACTTCTGTCTCTCCATTCTTCTCACTTTCTCCCTCTATCTTTCTCTCACACTCTCGCCTTTTCTGCGGTGACATTAATTACAATGAGGAGCAAGTGATGGCACTCATTGCTGCAGCATAACAGCGGGCGTATTCAGCAAACGCACAGCCCCTGATGAAGTGTCCACATCGCACCGCACCGTGATTTATCACTTATTTCTGCCACAATGCTTCGGCCGATAACTCTTATTCTACTCCATTTACTGCCACGACATACGTCTCACATGCAGAGAGGCGACTGTGTCATTTCTATTGATGCAGGCTCAGTGTGTGTGTGAGTGTGTGTGAGTGTGTGTGTGTGAATGACCTCAAATGATGTATGGTGGTGTTCAAAGAAAGCTTTTATATATAAGCATTTGAATGGTATGTCGCGCGAAAATGTGATACATGTATACAGTATGCAGTTATACGAGAAGCAACATTATGCACATGAGCAATCTTTTTTTTCAAATGTAAAGATACATATCTATCATGTGTTCGTGCCTGTGGGCGGTAAGCATGTGCATGCAGCCCGTTGAGTTGGCCTTTATTTCTCAAGCAAAAGTTCAAAGCAAATGCTTTCTTCACACTGACTCAGGGGGTTTTTATTTAGAGTTTAATGCCAGTGAGTCCTTCGCACAGAGCCGATGACGATGTTTCATCTGTATGTGACATGGTATATGGCTGGGAAATCACAGAGCGAGTAACCATGTGAATGCACACCTTTGTAAGTGAGCATAAAAGGATATAACCTGAAAATTAGTAAAAAAAATAAATAAATAAATAAATAAGAAGGAAAAGTAGGGAATGACCTGGAAAAAGTGCTTAAAATATGCTAATTCTGTAACATAATTTTAAATCTCTAATTATTATAATTAGGTATAAATAGTTTTCCATAGCTTTAAAAAAAAATCTAAATTCACTAATTTGTTGCAATTTGTTGAACATTTCTTACCAAGTTAACTCAAAGTTTACGGGTCTAAACACTTGTGAAAGGTGTCTGACAGCAGCACAAAAAGTGATGTCACTCCAGTGTTAAAACAATGCAGGAAGGCAAAGAAAATCGTGCCATTTTAAGAAATAAAATGAATAAGGTTCTCCAGCAAAGAAGCAGAAACTACTGAATAAGCAATGTTGGCAACTAACTGCAGTGAAGATTGCAAATAAAAATGAAACAATGCAAAACACCCAATGACAATATGAGATAAAGACCATAACAATAATAACAGTGTGCTAAATTCAATAAAAGGCGTTTTTGAAATTATAAGTTTTATGAAATGATTTAAAAGATGCCAGCAGAGTGCAAATCTCTGCCAGCCAGCCAAGTGTCCTCCTGGGCTGACCGCAACTACTCTGGGCATTTTTGTAATTCCAGCACACACACAGCGTAGTGCGTTCCTGAAGCATTCCTGAAGCTAATAAAAATACACACCTCCTTCACACACCTCTTTTACACACTGTGTTTACACACCGTGTTTACACACCTCGTGGAGAACTGCCCAAAGCAGATCAAGTTATGCTAAGAAGGTGTGAATGAGAACTACAGACACGTTATAATTACATGGATGAATGAAATGAAATGAGGATGTGCTTTTGACTACATTGCAGCCACATATCTTTGAAACATTGTTATTCTTAACTTAACTTTCCACAGGTGTCAGGTTCCTTTTAAACATCGGGTGGGGACAGGTGTGACAATGGGTTTTTGGGGATTCCTTTGCAAAAAAAAATTTGAGCATCAAACCCTTAATTTCCTGCATTCTGGTCAATTTTCTTGCAGCGTTTTATAAAGTAAAGGCCATTAATTCTGTCAAAATAAAAGTCCTCTGCAACCGTTTTTATTAGGGGGTAAAAATGTAAGTTATACATATTGAGGAGGACACGTCTCCAAAAAAATCTACATCTCTGGGACTTTGAATGGTTTTAATATTTGAATGCAAAAGCACAATATAAAACCAAAAACAAAACAGCAATAAACATAACTAAAACAGACACACAACAAAAAACCCATTTAACTATGTAGCCTACTTTTGTTATTTCAATGAGGATATTCTTTATCCATAAACAAAAACTTTCTATCTTTTCTTGATTGATTTCAACTCAGAGCTTTTTTGGACTATTAGAAAATCATATTTCAAAATCTTAAATGTCCTGATTTGATATAAATATGAATTATTTTTGTTTGCTTGCTTTTGTTTATGTCTGTGTCCATTCTTGTTTTAAACAGATTAATTATTATTTATTGTGTTTTGTGTAGAAGGTCAATTATCTGTGCTCTCATGAATGTTTATGTCCTTACATATTTTGCATATATTTTTGTTAAATAAAGCTGTAGACAAAAATTGTGATATATTGGCTTCATTTTTGTACATTGGGAAGAAAGGTAGACCTTCCATCTTTATAAACAGTCTATGGACCAAACGCATGATCCCCTCTAGATAAAAAACAAAACAGGTGAAATTTAGTGGGACTTCTGGCAGAGGCTGAAGCAGACGGACAACAAAAAGAGAACGAATGAGACACAGGTGAGAGCGAAATGAAGCCAAAGGGACATCGACGCACAAAACAGACCGAGAATTAAACAAAAAGATAATGAGAGAACGGCATGAAAGTTCAGATTAAATGAGTCTGAACTGGGAGATGGCAGAAGAGTCTCTAATCCTTTCTCCCTTAGGCCTCGAATCACCTGCCATCCACAAAGTCACCGTCCATCCCACAGGAAAACACTCATTACAGGCTGCCATTACGTTTGACTGCGTCTCTCTCCATAACCTTGAAACACTGTTCACTCAGCCAAAAACACTTCAATCCAGCGGGAGAGCCGGGTCAATTGAGTCAATGTCGAGTGACTCCTTTCTCCCAAAAGGCACTGCAATTGACATATTTTGTTTTCTTTTTCCGGTAAGGGAATGTTACAAGGACAAGTGTAGGTTTATCACATGGGAACATAAAGCGCTGCGTGTAAATATGCTGGACTGATCTCAAGGAAGCCAGCCTGGCAAAAGATCCTACAGCGCAAATGTCCTTGAAGACTTTCGTAAGATTGTCCTTTACATGTATTGTGCAATCTGTCACTTTCCAGCCAAAAGACATGAAAGTTGAAATCCATTTCATCCCTCTTTTCTCTCTGAGTTCACTGCGATTTTCTCTTTTGATGCTGTTATTTTTGATGATTTGAGATCAGTTGGGACATAAAGCCCAGACATTCTCAAGGCATCGTTGCACCATTTTTCTCCCCCCGCCCCATAAACAATTTCATACTTAAAACAGCCTCGTCTTTAAATAATTGAAAGAACACCTCTCGGCTACTGCCAGTTAAAAATATGTGTGCTCGTTTGAAATGCACCGCACATTACTCAAATTTTCATCTTATAGAGTGGCAAATTATGTAACCGAATTGCATCGGATGTGACTCTGCACACCACTCTGCAGTGCTGACCCCTAATAATAAGCCTAATCTGCATTTTTCTGCTGGTTTATTTGCAATGGAAAGTATAGGGGAAAAATTACAGCAGGGAGCAACTGATGTCTAGGGAGAAAGATCACAGAGGAGGGGAGCTGTAGCCAATTTCATGCCTTGTATTTTTCTGTCATGCATGGCTAATTCACAGTCCAGGCCAGCGCGATGAAATGCATGCCCTGTGATCTTCCACAGTCCCCCCTCGCCTGGGCCTCGAGTGGTGGAGCCCGAGCTATCTTTATGTGGGGAGGCCTTGCAAATCCATATTACAGTTTGCTTTCATACAGTGCTAATTCAGAGAGAGCCCGATAAAACCAAGGGGGAGACAGTAGTGGCAGTTCCATTTGGGTTCGCTACCCTTGACTGGCTCCGAGATGTAAATGACTATCCACCCCCACCGTCCAATGTGCCTGGTCTTGCTCCATTTGTAATTTAATACCTTTGACAGAATGCACCACTTGGATGAAAATATACATATAGAAAAACGCTTCATCATCATGCTATAAAAATAAAAGACTTTTTAAAGGAATAATTTGTCATTTTTTGATATACACTCATCTCTGTCTTGATAAGAGTGAGATGAGAAGATTAATGCCATGCTTGTTTCTGAACGATAAATATGTACCATCAATTGTTAGTTTAGCTTAGCATGTTATTCTCAACAAGTTCTCATCCCAACTGGTCACATGTTGCCGCTTTGCAGTGGACTTCTGCGTCTACATATTACAATTTAGGTATCCTTCTGCGTCTACTGTTGACATCCCAGTATGCCGCTACTGTGATTTCAGCGCAAGCACATGGTGGGATTACGTTGCACATGGTTATATTTTGGCAACAAAAGCATATGGCAACCAACGGCAAAACACTGACAAATACACATGTTGGCACAGATGTTTAGGATTAGGTAAAAGAGGCACATGGTAAGGTGTAGAAAAAAACATCACATTCAGACGAGAAACAAACACCAGACTGCATCAAAGTCCAGGTTTGTTGGACACATCCAGCTCCTCTCCCGTCCGCCCTTTACGGACTTTTGTGCTCCTTATATTACATCATTTCCGGCAGTGTTTCAAACTGCAGGCAAAAGGTGGCTTTTGGTGTCGAAAATTGCCAAGCACACTGTCAAAGTGGCACAGTCTTACGAGTTCAGAATGACAACAGACTGGTATTTCATGGGTCCTCATGGGTTCACAGCCCCACCAAATCTGAAAAAAAAAAAAACAAACTCGTAACATTAGCAATATATATATTAAATAATGTTGGAGAAAACAGGAGTTGCATTTTTCCTCTTTTGCAAAGGCTGTCTGCCACAGCTGCAGCAGAATTCTGTTTACTTTGGTCCAAACCAGACTAATTGTCCTTAAACTACTCTAATAAGCTGCTGGCTATAGCTTTTTATTTAATTTATTTAACCTTTATTTAACCAGGAATAGTCTAACTGAGATTCAGAGCCTCTTTTCTAAGGGAGTCCTGGCCAAGATAGCGGCACAAAGAATTTCACATAAAAGAACAAAAAGACTAAAAAGAAAAAAGCAAAATTTAAAACAAACAACATAAAATTCAAACGCAAGCGACACGCCACAAACTTAAAACAAACAGCCAATTAGCAACATTCGGACACGAACATGAGCGTTCAATGTCTGAAATGTTCTTAATCCTGTTTATAAAATCTTCTAGGCTGATAAAAGAGTCCAATTTATGCAAAATTTAAGGTTACTCTGCAGCTGACACCAAGATAACGAAGTAAAAACACTAAAAACACTTTCACTTTCACAATATAAAGGTTTTGGGGTGATGATATCAAAGGTTATTGGGTTTGAGTTGCATGTTCAACATTATATCATTAAATAGTGACTCTACAAGGTGGAACAAACCCTGAATATCACAGCTGCGTCCCTCCTTCCTCAGGAGACGGTGCCAGCTGATCTGCTACCAGGTACGAGAGAGGCACAGCTGCACATCCTACCTCCCGTCTCCTTTACCTGTCGAAAGCATTTAGGGCGGAGTGGCCCCATCGCACCACCCGCCACCAAAACATGTCGTCTGGTTGCTGTGCAGAACAACTGTCCCCAGGTGAACCTCATTCTGATAATGAGGTCCATTTCAGAACACTGGGTGCCAGCGGAGGGGTAGTTAGGGGATGGGGTCAAGGGAGCACGGGTAGAGGGAGGGCGGTTGGATGGAAGAAATGAAATGTAAGGGAAGTGAGGAAAATTGGGGGACGGAGGGCCTCGGGGAACCTCCATGCATAAAGATGAAAGCACAGGGGCCAACGTTGCTCCAACAAATCAATCAGACAGTGGTTAGAGGGCGCAGCTGGCCTGGCAGTTCCCCAACTGTGACAGGAATATGTCCCACATACAGCTGTGTGGCTCTGCGGACAGAATTGTGTGCAACTGTGTCCACTGACATACATAGAGTCATGCTCCTCAACAAACACGCATGAAGAGGAAATAGTCTCATAGGACAAGTTACACCCTCGGAAACATGGGATTATGAGACAATGGGCCCCTGGACACACACATGCAAAGGGCCCCACCACCTCTCCAACAGAGGAGCAAGACACACATCCTTTGTGGTGGTTTTATGATTATAGAGAGCAGTATAAAAATACAATAAAAAACACACTAACAGCAAACGCACAAACAACAACACGAAAAAACAACAATAACAAAAAGAGCTACATAAGCAGAAAAAGATGACAAATCAAACAGAAAAAACAAGAAAAAAAAACATTGGACATTGGTGGTAACACAGACCGTAAAGACATATACGTTCATGTGAGTTTTTGTCTCTTTACATATGACACAGTGATATAGTTAAGAAACCTTGCCTTGATTTTTTCCCCAAAAACATGGGAAGAAGGCAATGAGCAACTTAAAAAATGGCCAAAAAATGTGTGGCCAATGGCCAAAAAGACAATGACTTTAATTAAATAAATAAACAACATCATTTTCTCAAAAACTTCAATTTCATTTCAGAATTTTAAATAAAGCAAAGCAAAGTATTTTTTAAATCCACGTTTCTAATTTCTTGCAATTTGTGGGACATCTCTTGCCAGATTCCTCACTGACTTTTTCCTCATGTTTTCTAAAACAAAAATGTTTAAAACACAGCAAGAAAACTAGGTTTTAAAGGGTTAACATGTTTGACCATTAACCTTTCACTTTAATTTTTATAGTTCAAAAAATGTTCCCAAACCTGATAAAACTGCTCTTTATTATCATTTTACTTAGTTATCGCTAATTTTTAGGGAAGCATCATCTTCAGCTTCACCCAGTCAGTTGTGTGCCTCTTTAGTTGTTTTGGCTCCTCACTTTGGGCCCCGGGGCCTTTGCCCTGTAGGCCTGTTCAGTTATCCATGCTCAGAATCTTCTCTGATTTCATAAGTTATTGTCACACAACTAAGAGCAGGTGTAATATTTCGCTAATTTTCCTGCTTTGTTTGATAAGTGATTCCTTTTTCATTGCTTTGTGAGCCCTATGAGCAGTATCACCTGCTTTTTTTAGTCCTTTCCCTGTCGCTGAATTATGCCACCTAAAATGGCGCAAGATGCTTTCGCCTTTCAAATCCTTTGCTTCACTTCGAGGGCTCTGTCTCAAATCTGGAGCGATACATATCTCCACTGCTGGAGACGCTGCAGCTGCTGCTGCTCACTATCAGCACCCCTCATCGAGCGACATGCTCTGGAGATTAGCCCGGTGCGCTGCTGCTCCCAATAGCACCGCCTGTATCTTCCCCTTCCCCTTCTCAAGGTCGAGAAGGGGAAGTCGCCAGCGCCACGTGCGCCAAGGCATGAACGCAGCATGTAATGGGGGTTTATCAGAGAGCGGCTCCGTTTACTTGTTTATTTGAACACACACAGCAGGCTGAGTAATTGCTTAAAAAGGCTGTCAATGTGTGCTGAGAGCATTTTAATTAGCTCTCCTTTGCCCTCTCCACAACAAGCTCTCTCCGAATGACAAAGCAATTTTGCGTCGATTAGGAAATTAATGACTTCCTCTCCAAATTGTGAGTCCGATGATGGGACGGCTGGTGTTTATGGGAGTCCACCTCCCCTCTGGCACCGTGAGCGGGATGTATACAAGTTGGGGGAGGTCCAAACACAGGAGAGGGTATCTCAGACAGCCCGCCTGCTGATGTAAAGAGGCCCTGACTGGCCGTTGCTGGCTCCCTCCCTCTCACCCTCTGCTCGCGCTTCCTCTTGACATTCACACACGCCAGAAAAACACAAAAGCCGCAGCACCGTCTCCACATTTCTGCCTCTTTCTCATGCAAAACAGATGCAGTGTAGTAGAGCTCAGAGTCGTGGAAACACCTGCAGGCGTCTTTGTTGTCACTTGTGAAAGTGTGTGTGTGTGTGTGTGTAAGCTGTATTCGGCATGTGCAGGGCTGCAGCTTTGACTGGTGCTGCCATCTAGTGCTGAGCGTCTGAACTGAGAGCACGCTGCAGCTGATGTGCATGACATGGTTCATTCATCATATAATGAGCTGATGGCTGAATAAACACGCTGCTGCATCACGTACGCATCCTTTAATTTATGAAAAAGGCCAACATACAATTAAACAACCATGCAGTTACAATAGCCTCTTTGGATACCTTTACATTATATCCAGTTTGGCTAATAGATTGTTCATTTTAGCCATTAAATTCAGATGAAAGAAAAGTGTTTAACGCATGATTCACAACCTCCAGCAGACGTCAGAGAGTATGAGATGTATAATGTGTTTATGCCGTTTGCATCATTGCATAAACTATGCCGTCACAAACACTGAATCATCCGTTTTGCTGCAGACCTAATCATCCATCCCGGTGACCTAATTATGTCCATAAGACAAATGTAGCCTTTTTTTTTTTAATAAACTAAATCTGACTTACAAAATACTGGTACACAAAGATGCAGAGTGACGTTTTTACCCAACAGTGCGTCATGCAACACCAACCCACCCCTCCTCGTCCTCCTCCCCCTATTCCTCGGGGCTCTCATAGCTGCTCCTCTTCCTTTAGATTAAAAGCTCCACTGGCGGCGCCTGCAGTTTATTTAGCCCTCATAAGCTGTGCAAGCCCTCCGCTGACCTTGTTTGGCTCTGTCTTTCTCTGAACTCCATCCCGGTGCTGGCAGAGAGGAGCACTGAGCAGGAGGGACTCCACTCTGGGAGGGCCAGATAGCATGCCCTCCGGCTTCAACAACACTGGGTTAAGGTCAGTGTGAAAGGTTAAGGAGAATTTAGCAACCATTATAACAACTTACAGTCTCTCTCGGTGTGCTTCTGCTTCCTTCCTCTTTCTTTTTTTTGTCCATCTTTTCTGCTTTTTTTTCAGAGTAAGAGGATTTTTACCAGAGACAGACCTGGCACAGTAGGTGCTTCATATCCCTAAAATCTTTACAACCTAAGCTTAAAGGCTATGAAAATTAATAATGTAAAAAAAAAAAAAAAAAACCTTTTGACTGAACATATGTTTATTACCTAAAATTTGCAATTTAGAATATTGTATAAAGCCTCAATTAACCTCATCATCATCGAATGCTCACAGTGGAGCCAGGGCCGGCTCTTGGCATAGGCGATATAGGCGGTCGCCTAGGGCGCCATCTGCTGGAGGGGCGCCACCACGCCACCAGTCCCCCTTAGCCTCGAGGGAAAATAATAATAAAATGATAATTTTTTTATGCCCACTGGCACCCTCACTTAGTTTTCTGTCTAGAAAAAAAATAATATATATACATTACAAATAAATAAACAGTGACATGTTCCTAAATTATGTGTGAGCATGTGATGTGTCGTTATTGGGTGCGGAGGTGCGAGTTAGGGTTAGGGCGCCTAGGGCACCAAATTGGGTATAGCCGGCCCTGAGTGGAGCCAACCAATCACAGCAGCATGTAGTTTCTGGCAGATTTTTTAACATGGAGAACTTAAAGCTTTCTGTAACTGCGAGATTCATATAGTAACTAGCTACATACAGACTGAACTCGTGCTGATCAAATGTTTAAAGTTTCAGCCTGAATGTCCGGACCTCTTTTTAAATCAGCTCAAATGCAGATACAAAATCAATATGTCACAAAACATACATCTGATTAATTTGTTCAGTTGAAGCTGGAAGAGAAATGACATTAAGAGTTGAATGTGCTGCATGTACGAGGAGTTACTTAGACACTAATAATCTAACTCTATGGAGTCACACTACTGAACAGGAATGATGCAGACACAGATATTATATACAGACACTAGCTGTGTCCCAATTCAGGGTCTGCATCCTTCGGAGGACGCAGCCTACGCGGTCTATGGAGGCGACTTCTTCGGAGGCATCTCCAAAGGCCGCATCATGAGTTGTTAAACGGGACGGTCTAGCCTTCAGAGAATTTCCTGGTTGTGTCACCAGGTGTTATACAACTTCAGATACACTCGGAAGTTGTATCTTTCCGAGTTGAAAACTCTGACCTCCGACTTCAGAGCGTTTCAGACATACCATGTCGGAAGTATCATAAAAATGGCAAGAAAATTAAACAGTAATAACGTCAGCCTTCTGACATATTTAAATGTAGAAGATGAGAGGAAATGACGTGTAAGGCAAAAAAAACGTTATATATGTAATTTTACGTTGTATTTGTATTCTCAAACAAACTGCCTTCTACTAATACTATATATAGCTATATACTGCTATATATATAGCTTATAACTTACAGCTTAATTAATTGTGTTATTGCAATGGAAGACTGGAAAATGTCAATGAAAATAATTTTTGGCAATGTCTTACCGTTCATGTGGCTTTTCAGTGGATGCTGCCATTGTTGTGCGACGTCGGATGAGCGGATCTCGGTGAAGTCGGGCTAGATGTTTTTCTCCGACTAACTTCAGTGGCTGTCCCAGCGCACTTTTTCAAGTCGGAAGTCGGAAAGATTGATAAGAGTTGATTGGAGCGCAGCATTACTCCCATATCACAATTGATTTCTGCTGTCAAGGCTCCTCAGAGAGAGAGAGAGGGGAAAAAAGTACTAAAACAAACATAAGAAAGCGGCTCTGTCGGCGTCAGCAGGTGATTTATCTCCGGTCAGCGGGCCTCGGTCAGCGGGCCTCGGGCTACAGCGCCTAGCTGGCTCTACATTTCCATAGCTAGTATGCTAGGTGGCTACATGTTAGCATTACTAAAGTCACATATTAGAAAACAAATGATGATGTTTTAATGTCCCTTTAAGTTTAACATATCTGGGGTTAGATTTTCAAATGAGTAAAAACCCACATTAAAAGTGAAATTAATGCTGCACTCACTAATGATATTCATGTCCACATTCCACCATCTTTTGCCTCATTTGTATTAATAAATATTGGTTGTTTGCTTTACACCTGCGCGCATCCTTGTTATTTGTTGCAGTGTGCGAGCCGGCCATAACAATGTTGCAGAACAAAACGTCTAAATATGTGTTAACCACAGACTTTATTTAGGGCATTTTACTGAAAACCCATTCAAAAAACCCATAGACTTTAAGATGGGGGAACTGGAAGTGCTAAAAGACTAACGGACTTCCCTGTTTTAGGACTCATTAATTCACCACTCTATTGCGCACGCACTAACGGAGGTCCGTGTGTCTGCAGCTAGGCAGTCTCGTTCTTAGGAAGACCTGCCACTGATTTTTACACCCAACAGCAGTGTAACCAATACATTTATACATAATGAAAAACCTGTGAACGCAGCTCTGGCCAGTAGCCAGCACATACAGTAGCTCTCTCATACCTGTCTCCTGGATTTACCAATGATGTTTTGCCCAATAAACAGGAACACACATCCATGTAATTCAAACTGATCCCCGTCACCCGAACAGCTGCAGAGGGGAACAGTAACGACATTCACTGTGTAACCACATCTGACAAGTAAGGAGTGAATGAAAATAGACTTAAACTAATCTAAGACCGTCTCCCTGCCATCTATAATCTGAGAGAGAGCCACAGTATGGAGGCAGTGTGGGATATCAGGTGGAGCGCTGCAGTGCAACAGTGAATAAGCAAAGTGCCACTGTGCTTCACTTTGTCAAATGTTGCTGTGCCTCATGAAGTAAACGTCCTCTCGAGTATCTCAATTTGTGTGTGTGCACACATATTATGCATGCATGTTTGTGTGTTTGTGCGTGTGCATTCACCAGAACGGGAGCTGGCAGGCTGCTGACCCACTTTGAGCTGTTTTCATTTTTCATTCACTCCCCATGAGCAGCCACAAGGCTCTTGCTTTCTCTCTCTCCACTTCTCTCTGTTTCTGCTGCTTCTTCTTCGTCTTCTTCCCGTTCTCCTCCCAGTATTTACCTGCTAATAATTGTGACATGAATCATTTCCGACAGGGAGGAGTTCAGCTTTGAGAACAAACTCCCGCTACAACAGCCAGAGAGAGGAAAAGAAACTTTATTTTGATTGCCACAGCTCGAACAACTGATGGGTTTACAAGCACTCCCCGTGTCTACGCGTTTGAGTGATTTTAGTGGAAAGCATTAGAGTCTGAAGTGGGGAGCATGAGATGCTGAGAAAACACTTTCTATTATGTTTTTTTTTTTCTTCAAATGAAGATTGTGCTCCAAATATAGAGGCAAAAGAACAGTTAGACTATTAAATTAGATATCTGATTCATGCAGGCTTAGCATTTTAACCCCAGGAAAACTGGGTTATGAGCCACTTAAGAAGGAATGACATAAAAAATGGCTTCAAAATTTACTAAAGAAATTAGCAAAAAGTACAAGAAAATTAGAAAAACAAAACAAACAAAATTCTAAAAATAACAGAAAGTTTAAAAAAAAAGGCAAACAATACAGTTTTGTGACATAATTTTAAATATGGAATTATGATGATTATAATGATTGTTGATGATTATTATTTTCTTTTATCCTTGACAATTTTCTCTAACTTTAAAAATAAAAAAAACCATCTAAATCTACTAATTTCTTCCATTTTATGGAATATTTGCTAACAAGTTGCTCATTGCCTTTTTCCCATGTTTTTGAAAGTAAGTGGAAGGTGTTTGAAAGCAGCACAAGAAAGCGATGTTGCTCCAGGTTTCTTAAAGATGAAAAGAAAATATCAATTTCTTGCCCATAACTGCATGTCTTTCCTATTTTCTTTTGAATGAAACTGAGCACATTTGCGATGGTGAACATCCACATGTATGTATGCGCAACACCAGAGCCCTGCATCGATGTGATAGGGAGATCCTCTCGGATTTGCTCTCTCCGGACGTGTTCTCCGGCTCCTCTATCTCTGATGCCACGCTGCGATTTCATTGGTTGAAGGAAGTGTTTTGATGCTATCATCCTGCTCTGGTGGGAAGGGGTACCCATCATGTTACATCGGCCACAGTGAAGGCACATGTTCAGTTTTATCACACCTGAAGACCCGCGCTCACAGGTCGAGATGGATTTCAACACTTATCTCTCTCAGAGAGGTCCGAGGGGATGTTTGAGAGGCTGCAGGTTGAGATGTTTCTGCTCTGTAGAATAAAGTGATTACACACTGAATGTTTGGCTCAGTTCATTCTGTACAATTTAAATTTATAAGCGTAATCACATGCAATCTCTCTCAAGGAAAGAACAGTAAACGTCATCTCCAGCTATTTTCAGGATTTACTGTAGAGGCCTTTAGATTAGTTCAGGTTTAATTCAGTTTGCTAAAATTACTTTTATTTCTCTGTTGCACTGAAACCCTCGAGGTTCCATCTTTTTGCATTTCAGTAAATTCCCTACAAGTGCAGCTTCTCCCTGTTCTCCTTACCCCTTTGAAAAGTTTGAATGCTTACAAAGGCTCTGCCTGATACCACCTAGGAGTCATTTCTAAAGTATTGTATTGGGTCCATGCAAACCACAGTATATTGTCTAAATAATATATTGTTTATATATGTTTTTCTGTATTTTTATCTCATCTCTGTGTTTGTATTTATGTCTGAATGCTCTGTTTCACTCCCGACCACCTCTCTTCGTCTCAGCCCCGGAAAACCTAACAGCCTTCTGTCACGGACCACAAGTTTTTCCTGTGCACTTCCTGGTTCTCGTCTGACTGTGGCTGTGCGGTGTTCTACTGCTTCAGCTCCATCGAGAGAGATCACCATTCTTCAGAGCGTCCCGCTGAGCAAAAAATCTCCTCCATGTGAGTACCTCTGGTGTTTATTGTTCTGATGGTACGTATACTGATTCCACGCCTGTCCTCGTTGATCCTGCTGCCTGCTCCTACTGGATCGTCTACTCCGCTGCCTGCCTGCCTGACGCCAACTCTGCTTCTTCCTTGACCGCAAGCCCTGCCTGCCCCTTTTCGGTGTCCCTGCTTTTCCCACCAGCTCCCTGCTGTTAGTGTTTCTGCAGCTTACCTGATACATTCACCTGCCAGTCTGCTCCACGTTCACAATTTCCCCACTCGAACTCTGAACTATCACCTGTGAACGTGACCTCACCCCAGTCCCTCTATGAACTCTGCTCGAACATTGAACTCTGCTCCACCCCAGAACTGATAACTGTCCCTACTTACCTGCAACCTGATTATACTCACCTTTGCTCCAGTCAACCTGCCAAAACATTAAATAAAGGTAATTACCAGCTACTCTGCTGTTCTGTTGTGCTGCACTTGGGTCCTACCACACGGCATTACAATAACATTGTGAAAAAGATCCCCGTGTAGACAGATCTGCAAAAACAATCAAACGTTGCAGTATGCATGCCAGGCCAGAAGTTGGCGGTGTAACTTTGTAACGACACATTGTAGAGCACCATGTGAAGGGCAAAACGGCAATCTTCTACAGAGTGGTGAGAACGAACGAGAAGACGATGGTAAAAAAATGCTTGAGAATTGACAGACAGCAGCACAAACACAGCTTGGTAGTCCGCCGTTGTTGTCTTCCTACTTCCTACCTACACGGCTATTTTGTTTGAAACGTAATGTGCAAAGTGTGGCTGTGATGTCACCGTTCTCACAGGATTTAGGCATTGCCAGTTTACTCGGTGACAGAAGGGGTTGTGTTTTTCAAAAAATTACACTCTGGACACAAAAGTTTGCATTTTCAGGCCCCCAAAATGCCATCGTTAATGGAAAAAAAAAAGGCCAAACATTTTATTGCAAGAACCGTTGCCATGTAAACAGCCCCCAAATCTGTAGCGGTGTACTGCTCAATTAATGCTCTGAATGTTGCACACAGAACCATCCGTCTGCATAAAGTAGGCTGATGCAGACATTTCTAACAACCAGTTTGAAGGGTGAACTCTTGTGTCTGTTCCTCGTGCTCTCCTCCAGTTTGATCTGTCTTTGCCCTGGTCGCTCTGTGCACCGCAGTGACACTGAAGACGGGGCATGCCATGACAGAGAGGTACCGCAGAGCATGTGTTGCCTTCTTCGGCCCCACACTCTTCCACTGCTGGGAGCTTTAACATAGCCAGTGGCCCTGCCACCTCCGTGTCGGCTCGCATCAAAGCCCTCTGACACGAGCACGTGGAGGCCCCCTCCCATTGTTAGCCCGGCCTCATGATGATGACAATAGCCGCTTTTCCTCGTCGTCATTATCTGACCTTAACCCTGTGAAACTTCAGCATTTTTATGGTTTACTTAGCGTATATTAACATTATTTTTAGTCCTTTCTTTTGGTAACTTGAGTACTCTTTTTGTGTTTCATATAATTGTTTTGGAGTTGTATATTTTGGTTTTGTATTTTTGTTCCATGTTATCTATTTAACTTTTGTCACTGCCTGCCTTGGCCAGGAAAAATATATTGTTTAATCTCTAGGTTTTTCATGTTAAAGAGGTTAAATGTATAAATTGGCTTGATTTCATTAAAAGAAATATGGAAAGAAGGGAATAAGCAACAATGAAGAGGCAAAAAAATGCATGTAAAAAGTAACAAAATAACCTTAAAAAAAAGTGCAACAAAAGAAAAGTAAAAAACAAGAAATTATCTTAAAGAGCTTACCATTTTTTTTCTTAAACTACATTATTTTAATTTTTTCGGTATGTTTTCTGTAAAAATTTTTTTATCCAAATAAGAAATGAGCAACTAAAAAGAGATGGCCAAAAAAATGCAATAATTAGTAAAAAGTTACAAAAAAAAAAACACCCGAAAACAAACAAGATAATTACCTCAAAGAACAAAAAAAAAATATATATTGTAAGATATAGTTTTCTGTACATGTGTACCCCCCCAGTATGTTTTGTGTTTTAGGGCATTTTCGTCACCTTTTAAATTGCAATTTTCTTGCCAAGTTGCATTTTTCCTCCATTTATTTATTATTAATGCTTGTGAAAGGCATCTGAACGCAGCACCAGAAAACTGATGTCAATCCAGGAGTTAAAGGGTTAAGCTGATAGGCATTCTTGTCTTTCATTTGTGAATCTCATTCAAGAGACTTTTTTTCACAAGTTCTATATTTCATTCAGAGGATCCCAGGGGGGAAATGTAATCAATTAATCAACCAAGCCGCTGTTTGAGGAGTGTGAGCATTGTTCATATTCCAAAAAAATTGAATTCACACATCTCCCTCGACTCTCAAGAAAACACTCAGAAAATCTAGTGCTTCTTACAAGCCCCCCGGAGGGTGATTTCAGCTGAATGGTGAGACGATGCTCCCTCCATCAGTCATCCCGCAGCGAGTCCAGGGAGGGGCAGACAGAACGCTCCTCAATGCCAAACGCCGGGCACGGTGGAAAAGAGAAGCACCCAGATGATTGGGTTTATTAAAAGCTCTCTTGTCCCGTGCCACAGTGCGGTGATTGATCTCCTTTGACGTGTCCTTTTACCCTGTGTCACATTAATAAAGTACGTCTCTGCTGAGAGACTGACAGACTGCCTCCTCCTCCTCTGAGAAAGAGGGAGAGGAAAGGAGAAAGATGGGGAGAGAGCAGAGACGGGGCAGATAGGGAGATGGAAAAGATGCAGACACTCGGATTAAAAGCATCAGCAGTGAGAGAAAGAAAGTGAGTGAGTCAGACGCAGCAAAAGTAGGAAGACCAACAAGTCATCCGCAGCAGGGACGTCACTTTTATTGCTGACCATTATGCCACGAGAGCCTGAGTCGAGCTATTCATCATAACAGCAGGGACTAATATGGCAACATTACATAATTATCCGATTCCAAAGCTCATTTTGCAAGCTTTTATGGTCTCCCTCTGTTTAGTAGTCTCGAGCGAGACATCATATTCCTTATTGGCAGCTGAGACGGGAACAGCTTGAGGGTTTCCTTTTGGCCGCTTTACACAGGATGATGTTGGCATGTCCTTCCTGCTCATGCTGCTTTGTCACTCTGCACACAGAAGCAGGTAAAATCAGTTAAACACCCAGAAAAATCAAAGCAATGTTTGCACTGCATGAGCAACCCTGGTGTGGAGGACTGGAGTCGAACAAGTGCTTATCAGGGACCCTGAGACGAGGCTGTGGTCCATTCATTGACGTCCTTTTAAAATCCACAGACAGACGAGACTTGGAGAGATTTTATCATAAACCGTGGACGGTTTTGGAGGATGTGTGCAGCAGCAGAGAGGAAAGAACTTATTGCTGCAGTATCATGATAGAAGCCAGAGTCAAAGAGTGGCATTGTACATTTTTTTTGTATCGCAACATAAAAATTTTAACAGAGACAACTGACAAATGATGGCATTTGACAATTTAACTCAGCTTGCCCTCTAACTCCATCCCATGACCCCCTTTCCTTTACAGCAACCAACAGAAGAGTAATATATGTTTGCTGTACAACCAGACTGCTCAGATACTCAGTTAACAGACTCTTTATCACTTTGGAGAGAAACTAAATCCAAACTCATTTGTTAAATTACTTTGAAGGTTTAAAGGAGAAGCTAAAACTTCTCCCAACAATAATCGCTGCATTTTCCTCTTTCTTGAGGAGATACGCAAGTACTTTATGTAATACTATACAGCACACGTCATCTGTTGAATCACCTGTCTACGTGCTCTCTTACAGGCAGGTGCTCGTTAAGGCGACGGGGAACACCTGAGAGTGATCAGATTACGAAAGCCTTTCTGCTGAACCTCCACTCTGCAGCTGCGTCTTCTCGTCTTTAGTTTATGTTTCCTGAGCTCTTTGTTTTGCTTTTACATTTTGTCCACTCATGCATCACACACACACACTTCACACTCCACACTGTAAATGTTTGGTTAACCTTCAGTTTGGTTTAATTTGACTAATAACTTTTTTTTTTTCAAATTTGCCATGGTGTGTGTCTCCATTTCTGTTGTGTCCATCTGAGCCGGCTCATAACAACTCACAATGAACACATTTTTGATTTTGACCTGTATTGGAAAAACAACATTTTGGGGTTATAATCAAGTTGATATGGTTATTTATATTAGTGTTTGGGTGAGGAAATTACATTATTACCTGTGTGAGGTGATTATAACACCATGCTGATATTAGAATCAATTCCACTCTGTTTTTAACTGTATTCTCTTAATTCTCTGTTTAAATAAAGGTTAATAAATAAGTCAAATAAGCTTTAATGGCATCATTTTCATGTTAACATCCCCAAAGCTAAATTTCATATTGTTGTCATAACTTTGAAAATATACATTTTTAAAAACTGAAGAAATAATCCCAAAATTACATTTGTTTTTAACAATAATACAGTTTCAAAAATATTTAATTAATGGAAAGGGGCAAAGCAATATCTATTCTATTGTATTCTATTCTATTCTTTTTCTTAAACTCAAGTAACCTTTAGTGGCATACGATTTGATGTTTTTTTGAGTTCATATTGTTAAAATCATACTCTATAAATAACTTGAAACATTAAATTCAGTTAAATTTTATTTATAAAGCCCATTATCACAAATCACAATTTGCCTCAGAGGGCCTTACAGCATAAAGCATCCCTCTGTTCTTGGACCCTCACAGCCACTAAGGAAAAACTCCCCAAATATAAAAAGACTCCCACAACAACAAAACATCTATGACAGTAAAATCCTCAGAATACATTCAGTATAAAATATTTTGTGCCAAAACTAAAGTTCATATATATATATATATATATATATATATATATATATATATATATATATATATATATATATATGAAATCATATTTAAAATACAAAATAGAAAAAGAAATCCCTAAATGACAGTAAAAAAAACAGTAAAATAACAGAAACTGGTGAAAAAGGTTAAAGCAATATATCTATTCTATTCTTTTCTATTTCTCACTCAAATAAACTTTTTTGATGCCAGAATTGAAGTTTATGTTGTTTAAATCATATTTAAAAAGACAATATGGGAAAAAATATTCGATAACAACAAAATGTCTGACAGTTAAATCCCTCTAATACATAAAGCATACGTCTATTGTATTCTATTCTATTTTATACTATTCTATTCTAGTCTATAATAATAGCACCATCGCCGCACATGCGCAGTTTGCTGCTAAGGAAGAAAGGGGAAAATGTCTTTGACGAGGTGAGCGCCGTAACCAGGCCTTTTGTCTCTTTAATTCACTAAATAATATCATATGCTGTTTTCACTTAATGTTACACGGTGTGTATATTACCTTTAATATTTCTCGTTGGTATTTTTGGGTCTGTCTGCCAACATATCCTTGTTTTTATCGAAACCTGATGACATCAGCTAATGCTAACTAGCTCTCGCTCTGTCGCAAGCTAAACGTTAGCATTAGCTAATTAGCCTAGCAGCACGCAGCTGTTTGTCAACAACACGAGTTTGTCAACTGTTTACTATTTTTTAAACCTTTACATGCTTAAGTTGAGTTCGTGTGTAATGTTAGTTTGACTTTTAGCGACCTGGCTATCAGTTTTAACTCTTAAAAATGCAGGTGCGTAAATGTAACGCTACTCGGTGCTAATGTCGGCTAACGCTAGCTAGGGCTTACATCAATGAGCTACTGTACAAACAACGAGACTTACACGTGTTTTATTTTGTGTGTAGCTTTTTACCGGCGCCGACCCAGCTGTCTCAGGACCAGCTGGAGGCAGAGGAGAGGCTCCGGGCTCAGAAGTCCTACTCCACCGCCCTGGTTGCATCCCGCAGAGAGCCTCCTCCGTATGGACACAGAAAGGGCTGGGTGCCTCGATCACTGGAGGTATTCAGCTTATTTACTCATAAGACACATAGGTATCTCAAACATTTTTATTTGTTTGGTTTTGCTTGAGGGTGTCTCTTGACTAATGTCCCATTTCTCGGTTTCAAACTAAATGAAAATTCTTCCATTGTTGACATTACATATGAATAAATTAAACTCCATGTTCATCTTTTCATTTTTTGCTGTTTATGTTTTGTCCCTCTAGGACTTTGGAGATGGAGGAGCTTTCCCAGAGATCCACGTGGCCCAGTTTCCTCTGGAGATGGGTAGGAAGAAGAGGACATCCAACGCCCTGGCGGTGCAGGTGGACGCCGAAGGAAAGATCAAATATGACGCCATCGCCAGACAAGGACAGAGTAAAGATAAGGTATACAGGCAAAAGAGGAATGTATTCATGCATACATGTCAAACATAGATTAAACTACAAGTCTCCAATTTTGTCGGAAGATGGTAGTTTAAGTCTTTGTGACAAGACATGGACACACATTATAGTTAGAGTTTGAAAACAATCACTTTAAGAGAGAGGACAATTGCACTCATCTTGTTATTGTAAGTAATATGGAAGTCGGTCACAGGTCACACTGTCACACAGTCAGCGTCATACAACACTTGCCAGTGAGTCAACGCCACAAAGTCCAGCTTGGTTTAAATGCCAGAGCTGCATTTTAATTGTTAATATTTCCCAAACTGACAATATCTTCAGTCAAAATCAAAGATGATGCAAGTATTTTATATGTTGCCTTATATTGACAGAATACACTCTGTACTATGATACACAGTCATAACAATTCATTGCCATGGTCATTTTCTGGTGTGATTACGAAAATAATCTGCGTTTGCTTCATTCATTTGTTATTTTTAGGTATTTATCATCTTTTGTTGTTGCAGGTGATCTTCAGTAAATACACAGACCTTCTTCCAAAAGAAGTCCTGAATGAAGACACTCCAGAACTACAGAGGCCAGATGAGGAGGCTATCAAAGAGGTAAGACACACTGCAAAGTTTACATATGGAAACACTGAGTCACAGGCAGGCTGCAATCAGATGAAGAAATCCCTGGGACTGTAGATTATTCTGTGCATCATTTTTCAAAGGAGAGCATTCAGTGGTCATTAAAAAAACAGTAAATCTCTTGTTACTAGGGCTGTTGTGAATAGTTGGAAGCGTCATTTATCGTGTTGGCATTGAAATTCCAACGCAGAAAAAACACCAAGCAGCCAAAAAGTGGGACCCACTGCAAGCAGCCGTGGCTCTTTGATTCTGTGGTGAAGTGCCACCAAACCAAAGTTTGGGATAGTTTAACTTTTAGCGATGAATTGCAACAACAGATGACATGAGAATATTCTTGTGACACGTTGACCTAGCACTAACAGGGAAAATCTCAAAATAGCCTGATTTTCTTAACCTTTCATTCAGTTTTGCTGTAACTGTGAATTTGATGGAATTTGGTAAATCTGATAATCAGGCTACATCATAACATCGTTGTTGTGTGTCCTTTGTAGCTGACGGAGAAGACCCGCATGGCTCTGGACAAGCAGGTGTCTCAAAAAATTGCCGCTGCCATGCCTGTAAGAGCTGCAGACAAACAAGCTCCTGCACAGTACATCAGGTGTGTATCAGAATTTAACGGTTTCAACACTTATTCACAGCTGTGAGTTTATATAATGCTACACTGACAAAATGTGTGATTGATGGCAGTGATGAGACTGATTCTAAGTCATGACAATTCAGTCTTATGAAACACTTAAGTACTTTCTGTTGATTAATTAGAGTTATCATCTCCATCGCCTGTATTTGTGCATGTGGTTGAAGGTAGAAGTTGGATGCATGGTGACACATTTGTTGCTCTTTGTTTCTGCTCCTTAAGATACACCCCGTCCCAGCAAGGAGTGGCTTTCAACTCGGGGGCCAAACAGAGGGTGATCCGCATGGTGGAAATGCAGAAAGATCCGATGGAACCGCCACGTTTCAAGTAAGTAAAATATGTGTCTAACACAGTAACCGGAAGCCATGTTTAAAAACATTTTTGATAGATTTATATTGTACAGGATATTAATACATTCAACGTAATTAGTAGAAACATTCTAATTCACTGTTTCGGGCTGTTTTTGGACATAATCGTCAGTATAATATTTATCCATTATATCTTGATGTTCAGTGTGAAGAGGGCCCATTTGTAGTCATTCACTATTGAGCATTGAGTAAAAGCCAAAGGAACTCTAAGTGAGAATTAAACACTAAGACGCCTGATTGGATTTAAAATTTATATTTAGATCGTTGGCGCCTTTATACAAGGATGTTGCTCTTATATGATTTGAAACTTGACATTTGTATAGTCATCATTTGTCGTAACTATCCTGTTGGTCTGACAGAAATGATGAAGAAATTTAATGGATATAATCGTGTGTTGCAGGATCAACAAAAAGATTCCTCGAGGACCTCCTTCTCCTCCTGCTCCCGTCATGCATTCCCCGAGCAGAAAGGTACAGTGAGCTGAGATGTTAGACTCATGAAGCTTTCCAGTATTTTCATGCTATATTTGAAAATCAAAATGAATTTGCTTGTGTTTTCCTAAATATACATGTGACAGTCTCTTGCTTTTGTTGTAGATGACAGTGAAGGAGCAGCAGGAGTGGAAGATTCCTCCGTGTATCTCCAACTGGAAGAACGCCAAGGTAATGTGATGCTCAAACTAACAGGAATACTTTGGATTATTTGTATCTTTAAATGCCAAACACACACTTGGTTTGTTTTTCAGGCTTCTTGTTTGTAGGGATGCCACAGTGAGAACATTTTTCTCACCAGTAAATAAACTTGTGACAATACCAGTGTTACCAATTTATACTGGACATGTTACCAAGAAAAGACATTTGTTAATTTGTAGAGCGCTTACTTTGATCTTTAAAGTCAAATCTTACTTTAAATGATACGAAACAGGAACCGTTCATGTCGCAGCTCCTGATTTTCTTTTTAATAAACATGCTTCAGGTTTGAGACTGACCTGCTGCCCTTTGCTACTCGTCATCCCCTCTCTCCCCCCTTTTATGTCTATCTCTGCACTATCTAATAAAGACAAAAAGCCTAAAAACAATCTTAAAACAAGGCAAAATAGAAAGGGAAAAAAACAAGCTACCAAAGACTACTGCTGCAAGCCTAATTGTTTAATTTTTGATACATTGCATGAATATTATATTTTTAGGACTCCAGATCCTGTCATGTTCATTATAGTTTCATTGCCCCGCTGCTGTTTTTTTCTGTCCCTGCTGATTTCTCTCTCTCTTTGTGTGCTTATTGTTTTTCAGGGTTACACCATTCCTCTTGACAAACGTCTGGCTGCTGATGGTCGGGGGCTGCAAACAGTTCACATCAATGAGAACTTCGCCAAGCTAGCCGAGGCGCTTTACATCGCTGATAGAAAGGTACTCTATCACTACTTAGCATGTAGTATATTGAAAACAATTCATTTTTTCCATCTAAAAACAAAGCGGCATCATGTCGCTTAACAGGTTAAAATTCTGAAAATTAATGAATATTTGATATTTATGATTAGGACTGATGTGGGTTAAAAAATGAAAGTAGAAAATCATATGAATGTTTAATATTTTTAAAGCTTGTCAATGAAAAGTGCATTTTTGGTATGGGCGTGAGTATTCAACACTGCCCAAAAAATAATAATGTATAAATATTAGTGTTGCTGCTTATCATTGACAAATCCCAGGCTGTGATTATAAAAACAATAATCTACTTAGCATGTAGTACATTAAAAAAATCTATGTTTTTTTTTATCTAAAATATAGTGGCATCATGACAAAGACCTCAAATTCAGAAAGTATTTTTTATATTTTATATTAATGATTAAGGCTGATGAAAAAATTAGCTCAATGAAAGTAGAAAAAATTATTAATGTATAATATTTTTTAAAACTTATTTTGAAGAGCGCAATATGTGTGCAGAGCGATGTGAGTGTATCGTCAGAATGAGTCAAGATTGTTGCAGTTCCCAAAATATATACCTTTTACCCTTTTAAAAATTAACTTCCGAAATGCTGATTTTGTCCGTAGGCCAGAGAGGCGGTGGAGATGAGAGCCCAGGTGGAGAAGAAGATGGCCCAGAAGGAGAAGGAAAAGAAGGAGGAGAAACTGAGGGAACTGGCCCAAATGGCAAGAGACCGCAGGGCAGGGATCAAAAGTCACGGAGACAAGGGTGAGTCCGAAGATAAGGGTTAAAAAAGCTTGTTTCTTATTTTCTTTTAAGCCTGTGTGTGTGTGCGTGCACGGTTGGCAGTTTCAAATCTGGAACACGGGTGGCATAAGTGATGACAACATTTTTCACCCTGCCAGTGTTGTTGACAGGACCAGTAAGCTGTGAAATGATGTTTCTGCTTCTCCGCTGATAATTCACGTATATTTTGAGAAGAAAAATCAGTGTTGCATGCCCCACTTTTGTGCATGCTCTTTGAATGACCATTTGTTTACGTCATATTGAATCAGAATCCAAAATCTGTCTTAACTTATTTTTGTGTACAGTCAAATTTTTATTTAGTTTTGCGCAGAGTATAATCATAAATCATATATACATAGCCACATCTCATCCATTTATGCCCATTTTTATTTTCAAAGTTTGCCAGTATTGATACTCCAAAAGGAAAGTTAACCTTTTAACCCTCCCCTCCCCAACCCAGCAGGCTTAGAATGACCCGTAAAGTTGTATAATTAAAAATGAATGAATGAATAAATAGACAAATTAATTAATTATTAACTGACTTCTCAATACCCATTTTTATAGAATTTATTTTTTGTGGTGGCATCTTTTAATTTCTTTTTTTTGTTGTTGTTTCTCTTTTTACCTATCTTGTCTTTTTAAGTTATGTTTTATCTATTTTATTTGTGGTTTGATTGCTTTTATTGTTTAGTCCATGTCTTTCTATTATTTTATTTTGAAATTATGTGTTCTGCATCTTGCATTATTTTTCCTCTGGTTTTAATTTAATTTAATTTAACTTTGCCATAGTTTCTTCTGGCTTGTGTTCAATAGAGTTTTTGTCTGTTGTCGGTCTTGTATCACCGTCTATGTATCCCATTTCTGCTTTGCTTTGATTGTCAAAGCACTGTAAACTTTTTTTTAAAGGTGCTATAAAAAGTTACTATTATTATTGTTGTTGTTATTATTATTATTATTATTATTATTTATTATTATTATTATTATTATTATTTTTAATTATTGTAAAAACAACAACACAGAAATAAGTACGAGGAAAAGATGAAATAATCTTACTAATCTTACCGAGGTAATAAAAGTATTAGGACTGTCACTAATAAATGTGATGCATGTACACATATACGGTTTCTAGAGTTAATATTTTTTGTCATAAAATTCCAAAAGCTGTTTTTCTGCACGTTTGCTGAACACTGACAAGTTTCTTTTTACTCCATCTTCCCTCTCCTGCTGCTTTTCTGCCGCACAATTACACATCATCTGTCTCCAACTCCTCCTGGTTTTATGTATTTTTAAACATTATTTTCCTTTTTGTTTCTCCCACTTTCCCTGCGTCCATCTCCCCCCATCTCACCCGGCAGGTGGCGAGGACAGCGAGGTCAGGGAGCGTGACGAGATCCGCCATGACAGAAGGAAAGAGAGACAGCACGACAGGAACATTTCCAGAGCTGCTCCTGATAAGAGGTGCTGGACACGCACTTTAAACACACCGCATGTGAACTCACACACCCCTCCTCCCCGTATATATACACACACACACACACACACACACACAGAGCCACACAGATGCACTGCTCGCTGCTGAATCATTCATGGGGCCAGCAGTAATACAGAACAAACACAGCAGGATCCAACAGAGTACTCAGGCAGTAGTCCTCGTCTGCAATGACCCACAGACTGTTTGTGTATGTGAGACTCGTGGCCGGTGTGTTTTTGTGTGTCGTGTGTGTGTGTGCGCACTGTCAGGTTGTCAATTGATGGAATTGTGGCTCCCCGGAGGAGCGGAGGAAGTGGAATTCAGAGGAGAGCTCATTACAATCACAATTCCAGCTGTCAGAAAGCAGAAAACCTTGTTACGTTAAAATTACCTTTGACTTAACTTTGAGATGGCTGTTTGCTGAAGGACAGTCGAGATGTTAAAGTCACTGAGAACTTTTTTATGATGTACATTTTATCATATATTACAACTGTAAAAGTTAACTTTGATTTGTTTTAAATCTGGACCCTGTTTTCTCATGTTTTGTTCCTAAATAATGAGAGCAACAATTTAAAAAATTGGTCCAGTCTTGAGCGAGCTGCAATCTAACAACTCTGAGTGTTCCCACAGTCAATTTAGGTCCACTAGAAGTGCTTATTTTTGTCACTAATAGGCCCAGATTGTTATTCTAAGTGTCTGACAACATTATGCAAAAGATTGCAACAGAAATAGACCTTTTTTAAAAGAGTAAGATCCTTTTCGTTTAACAAAAAACAGACTTGAAATCACCATTTACATCTTCACCAGACTTCATTTAAATAAAGCACCATTTTAGCGTTTAAAGAGGTAGCATATTCTCACGCCTAACTGAATAAATTAAGGGTTTGTTTCAACAAAACCAGAGATGTTGATTGTTGGAGCAGTTAAAAGACATACCAAGATGTGTTTGGGAGTTTTATTTAGTCACTGTGAACTTTGAATGTGAGTGTGTTTTATGATTATAAAATTATTGATTTTTTAAGTGGAGTCTGGGGGGGTTGGTCAAAGCAATTTGGGGCTGGTTCTGGTGAAACAAAAATGACGTTACTGTTTAATAAATAGGTCTATCTTCGTAGGAATTTTACATAATGTCTTCACACACTTTATATAATAATCTGATCCTGTCAGTGACAAAAACAAGAACTTTTAGTGGACATAAATTGATGGTGTGAGTCGTTATATCGCAGACTGCTTTGCAGTTACAGCAGTCTTGCTTTATATTGGACTGAGCTTAAAATTTGACTAAGACACAAAAACATGGGACAATAGATACCAGGTTAAAAAAATACCTAAAAGCATACATACAAATTTCAGGCAAACTTACGTTGTGTAACACAACGTTGGGAAATTATGGTTCACTTATGACTTCAAAGGTGTGAGACTACAGCACTGAACACATTTTTTGTAGAGACGTTACATTCATTGAACTACACTGTAGCAACAGTTCTTATTCACGTTTTAACGCTGTTGTGTGTCAGCAGTTTTTGCCACAAGTGTTTGCTAATTGTCCGACATTGTCCTCTGTCTTCAGGTCGAAGCTGCAGAGGGACCAGGACAGAGACATTAGCGAGCTCATCGCTCTCGGTGTTCCCAACCCTCGTTCCAGCAGTGAAGCTCAGTACGACCAGCGACTCTTCAACCAGAGCAAGGTTTGAATATATCATACCCGCTTTAACACATCAATATACGCTGAGATTATTTGGGTTGACTGGGAAAAAATATCAGAATGTACAAGACTGAAAACACATTTCTGCAACTTAAGGAAACATTTCTGAAATGGAGATTAGAGGCTGAGGTACGTTGTGAGTTAAGGTCCCTCAAATCTTTGCTTTGCATTGAAAAATAAAAGGTTTAACTGTCTGTTTCAGTGTTGGGCTGAAGAAGCACAGACTCCGCTGGTTTGTCTTTTGCCGGATATTGAAAGCTTCAGTTACAGAACAAACTTAGTAGATAATAGTTTTTTCTTTTTTTTTGTGGAGCATTAACGCTCTTTTCATTCTTAATTTTTTGATAATTTTGGCTGTGTTGTGCTACAATAAGTCTAAAATACACCGTGTAAACAAATTGTTACATTCATACAGTTAAGTGCAAAAATTCATTTTTTTTTGTTTTTTGAAAATTCTGAAAATTAATGAATATTTGATATTTATGATTAGGACTGATGTTGGTTAAATTCATACAAAATTAACTAAATGTGCTAAAATGCGCAAAATTAAGTTCGACCTTGAAAAGCGCATTTTTGTGTACAGAGTGGTATGAATGTGTGTAATATTAAATCTGGCCCTAAAGGTTAATATTAAACTGAGTAATTTCATACCCAAGTACAAGAAATAAACACATTATAGTCAGCTAAGTCCTTCTTCCTTTCTCTGTGTCTCTTCCAGGGTATGGACAGCGGTTTCGCCGGTGGTGAGGATGACACGTACAACGTGTACGACCAGCCGTTCCGCAGCGGCAGAGACATGGCCTCAAACATCTACCGGCCCAGCAAGAATATCGAGAAGGACGCCTACTCAGACGACTTTGACTCACTCATGCACAACAACAGGTACTGTACATAAATCTTCAGTAACACATCATCACATTTCTTCAAACTAATTGGCTTCTCAAATGTTTGGAGAATCAGTAGTTATTGTTTTTTAGGGAACCATGAAAACAATTTAATACATGACCAACTCTAACGAATGAAACACCACTGTTCAGATAATAAAAACAGCTTGAATCACTGGTTTTTGAAAAAATGGTTCACATATATAAGACATGAATAAGTGCAGAATTCAGTTGTTTTTTTGTATTAAGATGTTGTCATCTCGGTGACGTCTGAAGTTTTAACTCAAACACAGCAACTCAGGAATATGCAATAAAAAGTTTATTTCATTTTTGAGAAATATTGTGCATTATTGCATAACAGTGTTATAGATGTCATGTAAACATTTATAACTTTACTTTCAGATGGGTTTTTTCCACCCTTAAAATTATTTTAGATTTTTTTTTATTACAACTTTTAAGGTATTTCTTAATGTACTTTTTAGTAATTTCTTGCTCATTTTTTGGGTCATTTCTTCTTGCTTTACTTATTACATTTTTACCATGTTTTTTTTAAAGAATCAAAACATTTTTCTCTGGTTTTAAAGGGTTAACTGGCTATTTTTTATGTTGATTATCATAGTAGAAAGTCAAATTAAGGGTCTCTTATCATAAATTTCAAAAACTAAAAAGGATTCATTTGTTATTTATTTATTTATTTTTACCTGGAATATCGCTTAATATTCTCTAAAATTATTTCACATCACGTGGTGGATCCAAAAGTTCTTGTTACCATTGGTAGTTTGAAAATAGCGCCTATTTTTGTTCTTTTTTAAATAGGATTTATCAGGCTACTGAACGGATTGCTAAAATAGTAACACTTCTCATTTATGATTGTAAAAAAACACAATAAAAGCCTTTTGAGGTCACTCTGGCTGTATACAGCAGCACGAGGCACACAGGCACATGATGTCCCAGCAGGAGTCCTCGCCCCCGGGGCAGCAGCGCCACACTCTACTAGCCGAGCATAGCCTGTCCCATATGTTTAGTCACCAGCTTGTCATTGTCCTCTAGGAATGTTTGGCTGGCTGCAGGGAGGTACACAACTGTGCACAACCGAAAATCTTTGATTTAAGCAAATTCCCTCAGACATACAAACATATGTTGCATGGAATAATCTGATATTTTGGTTCCAGTCGTGTGTTTCTTATCATCGAAAATTAGTTGGAACAAGAAGCAACCTGCTCGCAGTGAGCTCGTAGTGTCAACAGTTTGTCCTTTCTGCTCTGAGGACAAAAAACTAACAAAAAAAAAACAAAGATTATCAAGATTATTTTTCTTATGCTGCTTTCAGAAACCATTCACAAGAATTTAAACTTTTGGTGTGATTTTTTTAAAGAGCACGCAAAAAAGGCACTGAGCAACTTGATGAGAAATATATCACAAATTGCAAGAAATTAGTAGATTTAGAAAACAATTTTTTTTAAGCTAGGGGAATTAAAATTATAATTATCATATTTACACATTTAAAGTTGTATTACAGAATTATCAATTTTAAGCATTTTTCCAAATCTTGTTTGCCTTTTGCTGCATGTTTTCCTTTTCCCCTTTTCTTTTCTTTTAGCATTTTTAAAACAATTTTTTGTGTAATTTTCTTTTTCTTTTTTTTTTTTTTTTTCTACTAATTTCTTGAAATTTTTTTGGTAATTTCTTCTCTCTTTACTCATTGCTTTGCTCATTTCTCTTACAGTGAGCACAGTTTATGAAGTTGCTGATATTTTCTGGGTTTTTTTGTTGTTGTTTTTTCAGGTTTGTTCCAGACAAAGAGTTCTCAGGAGCCGACCACGGGCAGAGGCGCGAAGGCCCGGTCCAGTTTGAGGAGGATCCCTTCGGTCTGGATAAGTTCTTGGAGGAGGCCAAGCAGCACGGCGGCTCCAAAAGGCCGTCCACCAGCAGCCGCTCAAAGGACGACTACCACGACAAGAAGCGCAGGAAGGAGTGAGAGCGGCCGCGCACGGCGTCCACGTAGGGCAGCTGCTAGCACATTCGAGGACGAGAAGGTAGTCTTCTCACAGGGAGGGTTTTTAATATACTCCAATCTATCAGGAATTATCCGTCAGATTTTTCTTTCATTGTGAGAGGAGGTGAAAGATTGTTTTCTCCTTATTTGTCTACATTTGTTGTTTACTCATCTCAGTTAATATGCTGTGTCATGCTTAATATGACATGAGTAAACACGTTACATGGAGCGCAAGTGGATCAAACTGATGTATGTGTTTGAGATCGGACTCATCTGATAACGTCTCTGCACGGTGCAGCAAAGTAATTTCAGATCCAGACGGTGATATTTTGGTCCTTGAAATGTTTAGAATTTAGTTTTTCCTTATGTAAACAGAATAAACCCACCAAAAACTCAGTCGGACCAGATGGTAATTATGTTTTTCTCAGTTATCCCCCTTGAGTTTTTGTCAACAGTGTTTTATTTACCCCCCCCGGTGTATTTGTGAGCTGAGTTAAAGAGTAACTTGGATGTTTTACAACCTGGACTCTATTTTTCCATGTTTTCGCGTCCAGATAACTAATGGGAACGGCAATTTTTAGAAATTGGTTCAATATTGAGCGAAAGCACTCAAGTGTGTTTTATGATGACAAAATTACTGTTTTAATGGAATCTCATTGGTTTAATGAGAACAATTTTGGGGCTACTCTGGTTAAACAAAATGATCTTACTCTTGAACAAAGAGGTGGTCCTCTGTTTCCCACAGGTCTGAAATACACTTGTGGTGAAAAAGGCTGGCTACCTTCCAGCACAAAAATAGTCAAATACATGTGACTAACAACAAACTTGAGGCCTTGTTTGTATATGTGTATGCTCATTTAGACACAACTGACAAATATGTGGTATAAGTAGGCTACATAATTTAAAAAAACACGAAAAGGAATTGAAACTCCTGGAGAACAGCAGAGAGGGGCAGGAAAATCTGAGAGTACGGGATGCATTTTTATCATTTATCATAATCAGATCCTTCATATCACATACAATATATACTTTAAATTATTTAGTAGCGAGTTGTCTCAATAGATTTACTCACAGCTTGCAGAGAAAATAGACCCGATGTTGAAATTTTTGCTGCAGATCGCAAACAGGTCTTGTGTCAACAAGTGTTTATTTCACCGCCTTTATGTGTTTACCTCTACCTTAAACAAGGGCTGCCCCTTCAAGTCCCAGGCTCACATTATCAGTCGGAGACCCTCTGTCGACTAAAGTTGCTTCAAGTGTGTGCAGTGTACTTCTGTGGATGTTTTGGTCCCCAGATTTTGCCGTGGAGTGAGCGGTCTTGACTTTCATGCTACTCTTTGTAGCTGCAGACATGTAGGCCGTGTCACAGAGGAAGAAAGAGACCTCACCATGAGGTGAAGAAGAGATTAATTTACAGCTCACAGCAAGTTAATAAGATACAGTCTGGTTTTTGTGGAAATCTAGCGTCAGCAAAAGATGTTTCACATTTCGACCCGTCGAAGGCCAGCTGCATTCTCACTCAAAACTGGACCGATTTCAAAAATTATTATTCCCATTAGTCAGTTAGACACAAAAACAGGCTGAAAAACACCAAAGTTCCCCTTAAAAGCTCATATTTGATGGCTGATGTGTACAGCAGTATAAACTTATCTGTAAGATGTGAGGCAAACCAGCTTTATAATTCTTGTACATTACTACCAGTGGAATAAATTTCATATAGTGTGTAATTAGTGTTCTTGTATGTTTCCATAGTTTTTGCGGTAGTTACAAATTTGGAAACTACACTCCATCAGCTCACGTCCATTTTCTGCGTCAACTTTTTCCAGTCGCACTCAGAGCTGCTTAATCTAAACTTTTACAACATAGTAGGAAGTCCATTAGTTGTGTAATTATTATAGTTTTCTCGTAGTAGATTTCCCCTATTCAAATCACTCCCCGAGTGATGCATCCCATTAACATAGATGATTAAATGCCCAAAATGTATTCAGAGAAGCCATCTATTACAAAGTGTGAGGAGTGACATTTTTCACCAGAATTGGGCTCCGCGATTTATGCGATGATTAGAACAAAACTGGTTCCATTAATTACAATTAATTATGATTCATGCAGTCTGACAGTTTTATTTTCCCTGGCTTCGGAAAATAATCAGCATGGCATTACACAGCCCAGCAGACTCACAAATCTCTGCACAGTGCCATCTTTCACTCATGGCTGAGTAGGGCTCAGACAGTTGTTACATGCACATGATTTATTCTTTCTTCGATGGGCAGTGTTTGTAGTTTTGGCTCCTGTATTAGTGCAGAGCTCGGGACTTGCTCGGTGTGTTTTATTGCTGGTCTTAAACCAGCATGGGGAAAGTTATAGCTGCAGAACTGAGAAATATCATGCTGAAGAAGAGCTCAAAACCAGACAAATCCATGTCGAATTGAATCATAGTGGGATTTCCAAATTTAAACAGCACTTGGTACATTTTCTGCATGTATTAAAGTTATATTTATCACAATTTTAAAAAGTAAAGCCACATTTGTTGTCCAAAATCTCAACGAGATTTCCATTGAGTGCAGCAGCAGACAACTACTACATTTATATCCCATTAGACATTTTTTTTAGAGCAGAGGCCATGAAGAAATAATACATTTTCACCCATTACTCCTTGTTAAAATGACCCTTGTCTCAGTTACAAGAAGTTTTAAAGGGATAGTTCACCCCAAAATGAAAATTTAATCATTATCTTCTCACCCTCATGCTGATGGAAAGTCGGGTGACGTTTTATAGTCCACAAAACACTGCCGGAGTTTCACGAGGAAATGGCGTTGTACTCGTCTCCCAAACAATGAAGCAAGTGGTGACCAGGATTCAAAGGTCAAAAAACCCCAAACAAAAACATAATAAAACAATAAAATGTCTCCATGCTGCTCATCCAAAGAAATATAAGTGTCCTGAAGCCCCGATGTCCCAAGTTGTTTTGAAACACGTCACTATGGGATGTTTGTAGTACATAGGTATTTTTATTTTTCACAACTGAGAACACTACTGCAAAACCAGGCTCCCGTTCAGTGTCTGTGGAGCAGCTCCAGACTCAATTCTCTATAGGCGGGTTTACATTAACCTTTAAATTGAAATTGTGAGCATAAAATATGCCTCGATTACGAAAAAACATAAAAATAGTTTTTACCCTCGCATGAGGTGGTATTTCAAGTGATTAAGCGATATTTCGGAAAAACTGCTATGGAAACACTTTATTTGTCGTTTCTAGGTCTCATGATGCAGCAGGAGCTACAAGAGCTGTTATTGCAGCGCATAAGTCTTTAAAAGTTGAGCAGCACATCTGCAAGTTTTGAATCCACAACTCCTGTGAAATCGTGAACCATCACCTCTCAGGAACTCCTCATACGTGGCCGCTCCAATGTATAAGGGGCTTCCCTTTCCAGTATCGCTCAAATAACACACCTCCGTTGCCCTCAATTGGAAATAATGATGGCTAGTGCGGCAGCGGTGGCGGCGGTGGAAATAAATCTGCTGATGCTTTGAACATCCATCGCCATGCCTCTTGGAGTGTTATCGCCAGAGGAGAAGCCGCAGAACATCATTCAGTGGAAACCCAGTCATCTTGCAATTGTTTTATGAAAAATATTACTTAAGTTTTACACAAATCTGTAATGAAAACCCGCCTTATGACATCACAAGTTGAGACTTCCTTCTGTTTTTTGGCACTGAAAGAGAGAAGCTCTATTCACGAATATTGATTAAACTTTTTTGTGCTATAAAAATAACACACGGGAATTCTGAATTGAGCTGATGTTCCTATTTTAATTCCAAAATCAGAATAAGTAGTGTCAAAAATTTGGTTAAATGTGGTGAAAACGTTCCAGATTGTAACTTTAAATGAATTTTATTCTCTGTTTGAGATCCGCTCTGGCAGCCTGTTGGGTCAGAGGACTGTGAAGCACTCTAGCGTCTCTCTTCCGACTGAGCGACCGAGCTTAAACACATTCAACCTTCACTCAATTACAGCAAAGTGTCTCTGATGTGATTTAACATTGACCTATACTCATGTGGAGAGGAGCTGACATGCTCAAAAGGCATCCCATTCTTTAGCAGCTGGGGGGAAACGGCGGCGGTTTGTCCCCGTCTCCCCTCTGCACCTGAGGAAACAACACAAAAACACGACTGCGCTGTAGGGAAGAGGGGCTCTGATGTGATTTCACTTTGTCCTTTATCATGTCGAGAAGCGAAGCTCTTTTTCATTTCTACCCAGATGTCTCTCTGGGTACTCTGATTCTGTCTGGATGCATCTTTTTTTAGCACCCGTCTACAGTCTGTGTACACTTGAATCATTAACATACTGTACTTTTTAAACACTTCATCTGCTCTGGAACCATACACAAACAAATTTTAACTTAGTTTTGATCGTCTGCACAATATGTGATATTTCAGAACGCACTACAACATTTCCCCCCACCCCCCAAAAACATTTCAGAAAACACTGCAATATTCACAACACAAAACATTTCCCAAAACACTGCAACATTTCAGGAAACACTGCAACATCTCCCAAAACACGAAAACATTTCAGGAAACACTGCAACATCTCCCAAAACACTAAATTTTAGAAAATACTACATCGGAAAAAGCCACATTTCACAAATCACTACATTAAAATCAGTGATAAACAATAACGTTTTTTTTTCGGAGACACATTCGTAAACACCAGCGAAGGATGAGAGCAGGGCGGACGCCGGTGGACAATGAGAACGGAGCGGACATTCAGAGGATGAGAGTGGAGCGGACATTCAGAGACAGTGGGGGGGACACCAGCGGACAATGAAAGTGAGCGGACATCGGCGGAGACACCGGCAGAGAATGAGAGCCAGCGGACATCCGCTGACACCGGTGAAGACACCAGTGGAGACACCGGCGGAGAACGTGAGCGGAGCGGACATTCGGAGACACCAGCGGAGAATGACAGTGGAGCGGAGCGGACATTCGGAGACACCGGCTGGGAATGAGAGCGGAGCGGATCAGTCGGCATCAGTAACTTATCCCCAACTTTCTCTTTCAGTCCGCTGCGCCGTCAGGTCTCACGGTGCAGGCTGGTCAGCAGGTGTTTGTTTTTTTGAGCGACCAGCGGCGCCGCTCCAGCTTGTGGCGCTGTAGGCGACCTCCTATATCTCCCATAAGGGCCGCCCTGGACAGTATATGTCCTTCTTGTTCACTGATGATCTAAATAAGTCGCTAAATGTTTCTCCTGTTGTCGTCAGTGGCGGGGAAAGAGTTAAAGCCAGGTGACGTTGAAGGGGAGCGTGAATCAGACGTGTGTGTCCTGCCTCTGTGCGTGATAAATGTTGAATGATGGGATGGATGGAAAGTCTCTCTGCCACCAGTGCGAGGTGATTTAAGGACGGCGGGGGTTTATTGTGACGGCACGCTGTGAGTGTCAGCGTGAAGGAATCAATCTGACACGTAGCAGCTTAGCGTAACCGGCTGCTGTGTGTGTGTGTGGTTTCAGAGGCACATTTCTAAATTTCACCAGACTAAATTTTAAAGTCAACACAATCAATTGAAGCCCGGTTCCTATCTAAAAACAACAGAAAAGACGCATTTGTCCCCGCACCATTGTTGAAGCGTAAAGGACAGCTTGGTAATGGGACTCCTCTCGGCTCTTGTCTGCCTTTATGAATGTGCACAGAGGAAGATGAATGAGATTCCTATTCATGAAGGTAAGAGGAAATTGGTTCCTCTGCGTTGCTTTTGTGTGCTGTTGGATGTAAACGGTGAGCATATTGTGTCGGGCCGTAATGGAAATCCTCAGGTCGCGGACGACGGCCACGATGGATCATTTCTTATCTTTGCTCCACAAGGTAACAAACCCCGAAATAATAAACAATATTGAGTTGTTGCACCTCTCCACTCTGCGAACTTGACGAGGATAGCTTTGTTTGTTTTGCGATGCCATTTGTGATATTTCTCCCTCCGTCCTCCCCTCGGTGGCAGCAAAGCAATAAGTTTGGTGATAAATGTCCCCGCTGCAGCTGTTGACCTGTCGGGGACGGTGGACACAGAGAGAGATCTTATCTCCCGCCCTGAGATCTGCTCTTTTCTTGCAGTATTGAAGGCTGCTGCAGTAACAGAGGAAGCCTTTTTGTTCTGTTGAAGGAACACACCCACGTCCACGGAGAACAATGGTTCTGTCTCCTCTCGGCCGGTGACGCTGTTCTTCATCCACACAGACTGATGAGTCATTTTTAGGAATAAAAAGACTTGAATCACAAGGACAGACGTTTCAAGCACGACTCGCCCAAAATACTGACGTCACAGCCGATTTTTCTATAAGTTCAGAGGCAAACTGTGTTTTCTAATCATAGACTGTATAATATAAAGATGGACAACATGACAGCTCCCCAAAAGTGTGACTTTTCAATCTGTATCGCCCCCTGGTGTCTGATTGCAGTATGGCTCATAAAGCCCGCCCCGCCATGTTAGTGAATAGGCCAAACTAAAAAGTCAAAGTACACCCCACAAATTTATTTTTTGTTTCTGTCACTGCAGGTCGTTCTCATCACCCTGATGTTTGTTCAAGTGTTTTTATAATAAGTTCAGTTTTAATGAGTTATTAATTATACAAAAAGGGGATTTTCTGCCATTATTGACAGCTGTGACAGCCAATCCATGTGCTCGCATTCAATGTAGCTGCGATTGGTTGGATGGGTGTTTTGGCGGGAACTCCCCATACTGCGGAGAGACTCCGGCTTTCAATGACATCACCCTCACAAGATGGCAATGCCCGTATCTCGGATATTTTACCCTCACTTCAGCATGGCGGGGGGTAAGAAGGGGTGCGTCGTCCATTTTTGTAGTTAATTATGCGACAGTGCAATGTATAAAACAAGCATGTGAAGCTGGACACAGTATGTGTGTTACAGCATTATGCTAAACATCAGCCTTCCAAAGTTTTGATTAATTAATGAAAGCTGTTTTAACGTGCGTCATATAAAATATTAAAATAATGCACATGCTGAACAAGGCTGACATTATGTTCCAGCTCTTTATGATTCTACTTGATGCATTTCTTGCATGTTATAATCCGCAGCCTCCCCTCGGTCCCGGCCATAACTGCAGATATTTATACATGCGGTGTCATATTGTGTGAATACGGCGCACAGAGTCTGCAAATCGAATCTGTCAAACTGACATTCACCATTAACAGCAGCACACCTGAGCAACCTGTCACTCACTCACTTCCTTATCATTAGTTCCTCATCTGTGCATATTTAGGCCGGGATTCGCTCATCATTATGGCGGCCGTCTGTAGGACAGAGTCTACTGCTCACTGGAAAATGGTCTGCCTGTCAATCTGTCCGTCCTGTCCGCCTCACCTGAATCCTGGAGTGCTGAATCCGTCCTCTCGTCAGTGGATAATCTATTATGTTGGGAAAACTTGGACAGGCGTAACAATCTCTAATGGTTGTGTCAGTCAGGAAGCAGCCCACCCGCCGCACGCCGCCGCCGGCAAGGCCCGCCCAACCGTGGTGGGAGTGCTCATAGACTGCTCCGGGATTTGCTGTGACAGGAAGTGATTGACGCCTGAGCCAATGTCTTCATCTGAGGGACGAGTTGGGACAGACAGAGTTTGGTTTGAATGGAAACAGGTGGAGTGCTTCTACGGTGGCCCTGAGGGTCAAAACACAACATTTTAGAAAACACAGCAATATTTTACAAAACAAGAACAAAACACGTTAACATTTCAGGAAACACAAAACAAGATTTCACAAAACATTTTGTTAAACACAACATTTTAGAAAACAGCATTTCAGGAAACACAAAAACATTTTACAAAACAAAACACTTTACAAAACACATCAACATTTCGGGAAACAAAACATTTTTTCAGAAAAACAACATTTTGGGAAACACAACAACATTTCACCAAACACAACAATATTTTACAAAACACTACAAAATTTTGGAAAACACTAAATCAGAAAACAGCAGCATTTCACCCCCCAAAAATACAAAAATCAGGAAACACAAAAATATTTCACAACACATAAAAACATTTTGAAAACAGCAACATTTTTCAAAACAACATTTTGGAAAACACTGAAACTTTTGTTTGTAAAATGCTGTTTTATGAAATGTTTTTATGTATTTTCTAGAATGTTTCTGAAATGTGCTTTTAAATGCTGTGTTTTACGAGATGTTGTGTTTTGACCCTCAGGGCCACCGTATCCTGCTCATATGTCGATGATGCAAGTAAGCGTCATGTCGTGTTTCTCCACGCTGCACTTGTTTCCATCATCCTTCCTTTAAACTTTCATTTGCGACGTCAAAAGCTGTGATTGGCGCTCGGTTGTGGAGGCATTGATCAGTCAGAATGGCTCGCTGATTGGGATGTGACTCTCAGCCGCTCTGCTCGCAGTAATCACGCTCGTTTATACTCATTTACTTTGGTACTATTGTGATTTCATCATTTGTTATCTCCCACATTTAGACGCCGCTGAAGGATGAAAAATGGCTGCCTTGCCTCGACTTCCTCTCCGGCAGCGTCGGGTCTTAATAGGCTGCCGGGGGAATAGGAGGAGAGATTGATCCTCCTGATGATTTCATTAGATGACATCAAAGCAGGGAAATTGCAACAGAGAGCGGGAATGCATCTTCGGTGAATAGGAAATCATCTGTCATTTGAGTGATACTGTAAGAACATCAGCGGCGACATGTAACCTTGTCAGCGGAGACGCAGTAATTATGATGTTTTCTCTGTGGGGACGTTACGTTAGTGCCTCACATACGGCTAGATTCATATTATAGGCAGGAAAACAGTTAATTATAGAACATCAGACCCATTCAGGAGTCGATATGTTAAAGTGAAGAGCTGCAGTGACACTTTATCGGCGTGGATATGCTGCCATCCAGGTCATGTGCAGGTGCAGATTAACCCTTGTGTTGTCTTAACTTTCAGCACCTGCTCTAGGGGTCAAAAGGGTCAAACACTAAACCCCTAAAATAAAGCAGCTTGAATTTTAAACCTCAAATCTATTTTGCATGAAGACACAACCTGTCGTTCATTATAAACTTTGCAAAGATTTAGGTTTCCGTCTCCACGGTGCAAAAAGACTAAATTTAATCAGTGAAATCCACTTTTTTTATTACAACACCCCTGTCAGAATTATTTTATTTACTAAAGTAGAGGTTTATTATGATTATGATTATTATTTATTATTATTATTATTATTATTATTATTATTATTGCTAAAGGTACTGCATAGGTGTAATTTTTTTTAGCAAGACATATCACTTGTGTAGCATAAAATAGTAGAATTAAATGTGCAAAAAGTCGTTTTGAATTTTATTATAAGGAAACTTTAATAAAAATTTAATTATCGGGAACAGTCTTTTGCAACACAGTATATAATACTGAACAATGAGCACAGTATGCAAGTATTGTATTGTATTTCTGTTTTTTCTGTGTCTGGATTTTATATATACTATATAAAAGTGGACTACAGAAAAGAAAATTGTAAATTGTATTTTTTCAGCTAATTTCCTTTATTTATTGATTGATTTTATTTAATATTTTATTCTATCATTTATTTGTTGCTAATTTCGGGTGGGTTTTTTTTTAATTCCTTGCTAATTTTTGGGTAATTTTCTGTTAAGGTGGTCATTGTATACTTACTAATAGTGCACTTTAATGTACATTCATTTTTAGCTGTATTTCTGTGTCCATTTTTTTAAAGCACAATGAAAAAAGTATATTAGAGTGCAAAATCTTAGAGTGTAATTTGGTGTACTTTTGAAAAGAATATGTATTTTCAAGTCCTTGTCATAAACTATTAGTATGCTTTTCTATGATTTACATTAATTCCACATAATGAGCAGCATATTTAAGTATGTGCTCCTGAGCCGCTCTTGTTTCTTAGATGCTGGATTATTCCTGCACGTCTCAGGTTCTGACTAAAACATTGATAATTACCAGCAGCTTTTCAAGATCACATCAAGAACATGCAAAATTGCTTATTCATTTTGGGTCAGACTGATCTTCGCCGTCTCATCAGAGCGAGCTCCAATCATCTTTGAAGCTCCTTGCAGCGTCTGTATCAATGAGAGCAGATCCGTTTTCCTTTTAACCCTGCCTCTGATCCTATTAAAGCGGGATCCTTATCACCTTTATCAGGCTGGAATGGATGGGAGCTTAACTGCCTTTGTGCGCGTTGGCGAGAGCCGGCCGGCCTGATGTTTCATTATTCCACATTCAAGGTTACAACCTTGAGAGGAAACAAAAGGGAAAAGGCTCGGGAATTGATTAGAGAATCAGATCATCAGATGTTATCAGCCATGTCTTAATCATGGGTGTCGCAGCCTGTAACACTTAAAGCTGCACGCCAGTGTTACCTGTAACCACGACGACCTCTGACTGGAGGTGTGTTTACAGCTCAACCTTTGTGTGGCCCAACAGTGCCATCTAGGAGGTTCACAGGCGTCACGCTCTGCACTTCAGTCTGCATCAGAATCAGGTTTTACTGCCAAGCACATTTACATATACAAGGAATTTGATTTGGTGTGTTGGTGCAAAATAATTAAATTAAAGGAAGAATAAAAATAGTTCATTTAAATAAAATAAGATGTAGAAACAATACAAAAATATGAATAAAAAGGAATATATAGAACACAAAATGTGTGTACAAAAAGTGCAATGGAGGAATTGTACAGTTGTGCAGAACTTAAAGTTGCAGAGCAAATATCTGCAGTCTAAATAAAATAATAATGCAAACAATCATGAAAACACACAAACAAACACATGCAAATAGATGTGGACGGAGAGGGCTTCACACATGAAGTGCTGTGCAGACATCTCATCTGAAACACGTGCAAACACACGGTAACAGGGAGCGTGCTCACAGACACGTCTCACCATGCCATGTTAACCAAACAGGAACAGGAAGTACAACCGGGACGTCCACAGTGAAATCCTGGCTGTGCCTCCTGGAAACTCTTCTGTTGTTGTTTCAGCTTCTGTTCTGAATATACATGAAATATCTAAACTGGAGGCACAAGGAAGGAAAAAGGGAGCACAGAGCAGAGGCGCCCAAACTCTCTCCCTCAGAGGGCCACAACAGAAACTTAATGGTGAACCATTCGCCTGAAACAAACACCAGATGATGCAGAACAGTATCACAGGCAAAAAGAGCAACGAGCAACTTCGCATGAAATGTTCTGCAAATGGCAAGAAATTAGGAGATTCAGAAAATTATTTTATAAATGCTTTTTTATTTTAAAATTAATTAATTAATTAATTAAAAACTAAGGAAAATCTATATTTGTCTTTATCAAAATTACATTTTAACAACAAAATTGTGATAATTTTTAATCATAATTTCCTCTAAAAATGTTAAAAAAAAAAAAAAAAAAAAAAAAAAAAAAAAAATGTGTTTTTACTAATTTTCTGGTAATTTTCTTGTAATTTGTAAAAAAAAAAAAATTCTAATTTTTGGATTTTTTTCCCTTTAAACCCTGAGTAAAATTGTTTAATTTCTGATATGATAAATAATTTTTTAGGCAGTTTTTTAATACTTTAAAACAAAAAAAATCTGCCTGCTGTACTCTGATTATGAATGATTATTAATAATTTGGGATTCTACATATGCAGAGAGCATTTTACTTGCATAAACAAGAAATTAAAATAAATTTGTTATTACATCTGGTGGGCCAAATCAGTTGGACTTTGCGCCGGGTCAATTCTGCCCATTTGTATTGCATATTGACATCGATGGACTTTTGTCGCAGCCTGCAGTTCAGTGGATGACGTCATCATACAGTCTGCATACGTCAAACTTGAGGTTGTACATCAGTTTATACGATGAGTGTAGCGTGCACTAAACCTATACGACTGTGAAACTTTCACAGTCTGCAGGAGGCTTCATAGGCCTCACTTTCTGCAGCCTGACTTTAGAGGATTAAACCCCTGTCAGGAGCTGACACACAGAAGATAAAGTCATTTAGGTAACCTGATGGACCTCAGATAAAGAGCCAAATGTCAAAGGTCACGCTGTAACGTTGGAGCCACAGGCTCATCACTGACATGTTATGTTTGTTTTATGTTAAGTAAAGTTAAAACAGTCACGCCCACTTACTTATTTCACAGACAAACACAAAAGCTTTGGGACAGAGGTGAGGCTTTTTTAACTTAAAACCACATGGAGATGTACAGGAGTGAAGACAGCTCAGCGCAGTTTTGTCTGTTTTCATTTTCTTTTTGTTTGTGGGAACCACCTTGGAGATATTTTTGACCTTTGACCTGCAACTTCCCAGCAGCTCAGGTAAGAGAAACTAGAACAGGTTTTTCAGCTGACGCCTCAGCAAAGGTTATTATGGGTCATTTCCAGGGGCTGGACCTCAGGACGTCCCACGCTGAGGGAGGGGGACACCCGGGAGAGAGGGGCAAAAAGAACAAGAGCTCTCACTCTGTCACTCTGTTCAACATTAACATGACACAAACACTATAATAATAATATTAATCTTAATTTGTATAGCACTTTTCAATCTAAAACACAAAGTGCTGCCCTGATTAAAAGATCCACAGAAAAAAAAAAAAATATCGGAAATATGCAGGTCTACCCTAATGTTTATAATAACAATAAAATTAAAGAAACTTAAACTGACGACAATTTTGAATATGTCATAAAGTCATTATGCTTTTACAAAAGGTCACCAACCAAATAAGAGGAGTGTTTTAGGTTATTAGCTAATTAATTATGAATAAAAGAACATAACTAGACTAATACATAAGAAAATTTGCCAAAACTGGTCATTTTTGCAAACGTTACTTATTTCTTGTTTTGTGTTGTTAAATTTCTCACTGCCTTCTTTCCATGGTTTTAAAAGAATTACAATCAATTTGCTTAGGTTTTTAAAGGGTTAAACTCCTCCTAACTGCTAAAAGCACCAATATTCCCCATAAGAGGCTGAATACAAAGAACATCTAGTCAGAGTAATGCGTATGTTTTACATAGACGATCTTTTAAGTGTAGTCCTAGCGTTGACCAATGAGGTGTCTCCGGGGGCGTTGTTTCCGGCGGGCTCGTGCGGTCACAGTGCAGAGTGGGCGTTGAATCCGTCTCCTCCTCGAGCTCATACATGACTTCACGGTAACGTTACACAAGTTTGGTAACTTCTAACCGGGAAATTAACCGCCGCCGTCCGCCGACACGATGACGGAAAGCTCCGCCAACAAGCTGCTGAACGGGGACGCCTGTCACCGGACCGCCAACGGGAAAAAATCCGGTAAAAATGGCTTCGTGAAGAGCCACTGCCTGTTTCAACAGCCGCAGAAGTATCGTCGCCCCGGGGAGAAGGTAAGGCCCAACCGTCACCGCTCCGCCGGGGCGCAGCACCGTAAACAAGCCGGGCTGCGTCTGAATTAACCAACTGACGTTAGCTAATGTTACTCATTTATTTTGTCCGTGTTTAGCTAATCCGCGGTTATAAGTGTGTGTTTCGGAGTATTTACGACAAGTGTCCGTATGACGGCAGTTTAACGTCACATCGTAAGTAAACTAACGTTAGCTAACGACCGGAAGCTAATTAGTTTATTATATTAGTTTATACAGCGGCCTGTTCCTGGCTTCGTGTCCTAGCTTAGCAGCCTGTTTTAATACGACATATTTTAACCCTTTAAAATCTAGGAGAAATTATATGATTACCTCCAAAAAAATGTGGGGATGGCGATGAGCAACCAAACAAGGCATGGCTAAAAATAAGCGTAACAAATCAGTAAAAACATCAAGAAGAAGAAAATAACCTGAAAATAAAGGAAAAATAAATTTAATAAAAATGTTATCCTAAAACAAACACGTAAGTTACTCAAACAGTGCTGAAAAATGTATTTTGTTAGCAATATATTAGAAAAAAATATATAAGAAAGTCACCTGAAAATAAGAATAAAATAGTGGGAAATAAACTACTATGAAAATGAGCTTTAAAAAAAGTGCTGAAAATTGTATTTTGCTAGACACATAAAAAAAAAAACTATACAAGAAAATTACCTGAAAATAAGAAGAAAAATTGTGGGAAATAATCTAATATGAAAATGACCTTTAAAAATGTGCTTACAATTTGTGTTTATTTTATTTATTTTTTAAAATTTTGTCTGTAACGCAACTTGAAATATAAAGTAATTATGACTATAGTTTTGGTAATTTTTTCCTTAGCTTTTGCTAATTTTGTATTAATCCTACCCTGTTTTTACATAAACATTAGCTAATTTTTAATTAGTTTATATAGCTGCCGATTCCTGGCATCATGTACTAGTTTAGCAGCCTGTCACAGTACGACACATTTTAACCCTTTAAAGTCAAGGCTAATTGCTTGATTGCTTCCAAAAACATGGGAAGAAGGCAATGAGACATGGTCCAAAAATGAGCAAAACCTCAGTTAAAAAATTACAAGAAAATCACCCTAAAATAAGCACAAATAAGAAAGAAAACATGAAAAACAATACTGAACAATTAACACCAATTTATATATATGTATATATATATATATATATATATATATATATATATATATTTTGTAAGATAATTTTAAATGTAAAATAAAATGACAGAGTTTCCAGGAAACTTTTCCCTATTTTTTGGATACTGTAATATTAAACCTATCCTCTTTCACATTTAGTGCAATTAACAGGATAGTCTGGATCTTTGAAAATGGTATTGTATGAGGTACTTATCCACAGTCGGTGTATTACCTACAGTAGATGTCAGTCTGCACAACCCCAGTTTGGAGAAGCAGGCTGGAGTCTGTAGCAGCAACAAAAAGCATTTTAGCCACCTAAAACAGCATCACTTAGAAGTGTACACTGTATTGGTAGTGTTTTCACCACTTTACCGTAATGTCAGACAGCCGATTTCGATGTTGAAGCCATTAACAACTCCAGTTCCTCGCTCTCGTCAAAGCAACCAGACTCCATTAAGAAAAACAGTAATTTCAGCTCACTGAACACAGGAGCTTTGGGTCTACTGCTGCTTCGATTAGTTAGTTAGTTTGTGTTATTTTGTGAGGTGAATCTGAACTAACCAATTTGAAAGCCAAAGTCACAATTTAACACAAAATAACAGATAGAGGCAGCAGTAGACCAGCAGCTCCTGAGTTCAGTGATGTTAAATGACTGTTTTTCTCTATGGAGTCTGGCTTTAAAAAGGGAGACATAACAACTTTGACTTTATGGAAAATCAGTGACTGACATTAAGGTGAAGTGCTGGAAACACTGTCAGTGTAGTGTAAAAACGTAGATGATATTGATTCTTCGGGTGGGATGTTTATTAGGTGGCTAAAATACATTTTGTGTCTGACTACCATCCACAACAGTATGTGTCGAACTTCTTACTCTTCTATATTTAATTACACTAATGGAGTATTATTACTCAGTTAATTTATACCACTGAGGAAGACTGATTTCAGGGAGCAGAGACTAACCGGCCTATTTAGCAAACCCTTGTATTATGGAAGATGTCAGTCTTAATGTATATTAAGCCTTTTAAACCTAAGGAAATAGTTTTGATTAATTTCAAAAACAGAGAGAAGGCAAAAAGCAGCTTAACAAGAAAATGGCCCCAAAATTTGCAAAATTATAGTAAAAAGTGCTGAAAATGGGGAAAAAATGCAATTATTTTATATATTTCATTATAGTTTTTTCTGTAACACGATTTTACATATCACATCATAATTATAGATATACTTTTTACCTTTTATTGTTTTTATTTGATCATTTTTCTAATAATCCTTTAATTTTTTAAACTAATTTAAAGTCATTTTATTGTCATTTCTTACAAGTTGTTCATTGCCTTTTTTCATTTGCTCAGTTTTTAAAGGGTCAAATTCCTCGTGAAATATGGCTGAATACAGCACAGGTAAATTAATGTTATGCCAGGTTTCTAAGGGTTAAGTAAGGGTCCCAAAATTAATAAATGGCATCCCCTTTTTGTTTTCTTATACTTAATATTAGTAGCACTGTGTTTCTAAAGTATAGAATATAGCCTGCAAACGGGAGTATTTACCATGAAACCTGCAGTTGTTTTGGTGTGTTAACCCTTTGAAACCTGAGCAAATTGCTTTGGTTTCTTCCAAAAACATGTGGTGAAGGCAGTTTGCAAATCACCAACACATGGCCCCAAAAAATAGCAAGAAATTAGGCCTAGTAAAGTAAGAAAAGCAAGTAAAAGGGCAGAAAATTAAAAATATATATCTATATCTTTTTTGAAACATAATTTTAAAAATAAGTATAATGATTGGAAATAGTTTCCTGTACATTTTTGCATAGTTTTTTGATAATTTTATTACAATTTTCACCCATTCTTCGTCACCTTTGACTAATTTCTTGCAATTTGAGGGACATTTCTTGCCAAGTTACATTTTTCCACATTTAAAAAAAAAAAATCAAACCAGTTTGCTCTGGTTTCAAATTGTTAAATAGCTTGTGAAGGGCGTCTGAAGGCAGCACAAAAAAAAACTGATGTTGAACCAGGCTTTAAAGGGTTAAACGTGTTGTGTAGTTGTACCTGCTACCTGATCAGGGGGCATTGTAGTGGAGTTTTTAGTAACCTTACACTCTGTTGTTTCTGTGTGTGTGTGTGTGTGTGTGTGTGTGTGTGTGTGTGTGTGGAAGTCAGACCGGTCTCTGTTTACTGACTCCAGTGTGAAGAAGAAGCCCTGTTGTGTTTTTACGGGTGAAGCTGCCTGTCTGTCTCCTCGGGGCGGAGGGCGGCAGAGCAGCTTCCACATGACTCTTCAGCAGGAGAGGAATGTCTCCGGGCTGTGAAGGGTGCGGTCCCTCCTAGTGAGGAATGAAAAGCACCAAAACACAGAGTGAATGTGTGTGTTGTAGTGGAGGTGGGGTACACACACACACACATGCCTTTTGTGTTTCAGTTTAGGATCAACACAGAGGAGAAATCTATAAAGCACACAGGCTGTGTAAACAGAAGAAATGCACACTCTCACTTACGAGTACATCAAATTCCAGAGTTTCGACCGCATAAAGCTGCAGAGCTGCTGATCTCAACATAAAATGGATTTACACAATTAGGTCCAGATGCTTTGGCTGTTATACCAATCATATCCTCATGAATATAATGTCTCTGTCCCGCCAGAAGTTAAGGCAAAGCTACAGTTCAGATCTCTGCAGATATTTATCTGATTCCCAGTTTAAACACTGAAACACTCAACTCTTTGAAACCTGAGCAAAGTTTGACGTCTTTCAAAACACATCTGAAGAGGGCAACGAGCAACTCAACAAAGAGATGAAAAATGAGAAAGAAATTAGTAACCAAGAACGTTACCTGAAAATAAGCAAAAAACAAAAACAAACTTGTAAATTTATTTTTTCTGTAACATAATTTTAAATATATTATTATAAGAATAATAAAATAGTTTACTGCACATTTTACCATATTTTTTGATCATATCCAATAACCAAATTTAACACAAAAAAAGTAAAGAAACAGAAAAACGTTACTATATATGGACAGAAAAGCTATAATAATTATAATAATTATTATTATAAATACAGTTTTCTGGACATTTTTCTGTTAATAATCTGTTAATTTCTAATTAATTCAAATTTGTGGGACATCTCTGGCTAAGTTGCACTTTGCCTTTTTAGCTATGTTTAAAAAAGAGAAAATCAAACCAGTTTGCTCTTGCTTCAGAGGTTTACATGCATGTAAACAGTATCTGTAAACTGATGTCGAACCAGGTTTTGAAGGGTTAAGTAAGTATGGTCCTCGGAGCCACAAACCAGCAATTTTGCATTTTTCCCTTGGAGGATTTTAATATCTCTCAGATGAATAAGGCCAGTGTGTTGATATTCTTTCCGGTGATGTCAAACAGTGTGATTGGGCCAGCCTTGAATGATAGTGTGTGAAGTATTTATCAGCCTCTGAAGGTCAGTAATTCACAGGATTGCTATCAGCTGTAAAACGTTGACATCATCTTGTTGTGATATGAGCTCTGCTGGTTGTTGATAAGGTAACTGAAACTGGAGTTAGATACAGTCAGACCCCCTGTGTGTTTGCAGGAGGAGCCGGGGTGTGTATTAACTCTTTGTCTGCTGTAGCTGTACCTTCAGTGTTCCTTAAACCGACTGGCTTCTCTCCGTTAAACTAGTGCTTCCCAACCGGTGGGACATGGGTCCATTTTGAATGGACCGCAGGTGACTCGGACCATGTCAAGTTTGTGAAAAAAAAACATAATTTTGCAGCAGAGGTTTTATTTAGAAATACGGTTTCCTGCTGTAGAGTGAGATTTTTTTTTATTCAGTAACTATTTTATCGTGCTGTTCTTGGTATACGTGGTATGTTAACATGCTGTGCCTTTGCATTGGTGATAATAAGCACTTTTTGGTTGCAGTGCTATTTATGTGCTAGGTTTTAACTAGTGGCGTCATTAGGCCTGGGTGTCCAAAGATTTGGGGAAAATTCATGACGCATTCACACATAATGTGTTCACGAACTGTCTGAAATTTGTAATTACGTGTATTTATGTGTTTCTGTTATTGGTAAGAAAGGGGCAGGTATTTTAAGATTTTCTTCTTCCTGCTCCTGTTTGTTCATGGAACGTGTAGAAGTGTTAAGAGAAAATAAAGTGTATTATGGGTTTTTGTTATTGTTTTGAAAATTATACACTGAAATGGGCAAATAAACCAAATATAAATGAATGAATGGAATTTGAAAATTCAATGATAATTTCTCTTTTTACAGTATTTGGCTGTAATAGTTATGTGATTTTGGCATTTTTTTCTGTCTTGACTGGCTAACAGGCTTAGAAGGCATGTTTCTTTTTTAAAAAATCATCAAAAATTTTAAAAGAAAAAAATGCCAAAAATATTTAGAAAACAAAGTACAAAAAAAATTCCTGTAGTCTATCACTTTATTTTTATTGTCGATTAGAAAATAATTGGGGGGCCACCCAGCTACCTGTCAGGGGCCAGATTTGGCCTGCAGGCCCTAAGTTGAGTGTCACTGATCTAGACCATTTGAAAATAGAGTTTCATTCACAAATATATGTAATAACGATGGTAATAAATGTCCTCATGGATCTGTGTCCGCAGCTGAAAAATGAATCTTTTCCTTATCGAGTGAGCCATAATCCCCACATTGAGAATATAGGAAAATGCTTAGAGGAAGGATTTTTATGAGCAGGTGGGGATAAATGATCTCAATCAGCTGGGATGGTAGTGTCAATAATCGCTCACAAAAAATGAGCCCAAATTGAAAGGGCAGTTAGCAGGGAGAGGACTTACTCAGTTAATTTGCTCATGTGAAATACACCCTGTGTGTGAGCTTTCCTTATTGTCTATACAATGTAATATGATCCTCATCTCTCCATCTGCAGAGCAGGCATGTGAAAGAGCACATTTCCACTGCGTTTGTTTGTTGGATGTCAGTCGCCGTGCCGTCCAGCTCTAAATGAATGGCACAGGTCTACCTCCTCTCAGTCCCTGTTTGTCCACAGCCATAAAAAATTAAGCTAATATGACGTCAGCCAGACTGTATTTAGCTGCCGTGGTTGGCATCAGTGTGCAACAGTCCCTTTGAGCGGTGTACTTGGATGTGAATGTGTTTTTGTGCTCACTGTTTGACAGTTAGCAAACCGCGTCTCCTGGTCTGTTGCTCTTTCAGTGCAATTTTTAACTTTAGAGAAAGGGACCTGTCTGGCTTTGAACTTACTCGGCGCTCTCCCGCTCCCTGGCTCCGAGGTATTTCTTGGAGAAGCATGACCGGTCACATGAGGTGTGGTTGCTAAGCTGCGGGGCAGAGCCATAATGAGTGACCACCCTCGTTTGTTCAAAGTTTTTTTTTCTTTATTTGTAGACAGCCGGTCCACAGTCCAGCTCGAAATAATGCTGGTAGTTTTTGTGGCGCTCCTCCAGTGTGTGACCATGTTTATATGGTCCCATAATCCAAGATCAATATTGCTATTCATAAAACTCAATGAATTAGAACCAGGGATTGATGGCCATTTTACTGCTCACTGGTCCACGGGGGCCCGGGCACGGCCTGGTCTCTGTGAATTAATGCGCTTATTGTGGCCTTTATTAGGTTTCTAACTCTTTCCAAGAAAAACACAATTCTAACAAATCAGCCCTGCTGTCGCCTGGTGTGTGCCCAGCTAATACTGGATTGGTCTGCTCTGCTTTCTATCACGATTTATTGGGCTGGAGCAGATTTAATGAGTAAACAGAAGCTTGGATAAACCATTACCTTTTTAAAGCACCAGCTGAATGTTAAAGTGGTATGACTTAGCATTTTACTCATAAATCTGTTCCTTGGCCTTAGAACTGTTTGGGACAAAAAGTTCTTCGGTTTTACTGTTTTTTAAATCTCTATTATGACCTGTAGAGCAGTGGCTCCCAACTGGTGGTTCATGAGTCCATCCATCTACTTGAATCAGTGTCAGCTTTGTGAAAAACACACATAATTCTGAAGTACAGTTAATTTGCAGTAGCTATTTTTTGCCCTGTTCTTGGTATTTTGTGGCCTGCGAACATGATGTAGTTTTGCACTGGTCTTGAAGCAATAATAAGCACCTTTTTGGTTGCAATTCTATTTATTTACCAAGTTTTAACCAGTGGCATCATTACGACTAGGCATCTGAGGCTTTCCTTGAGCCTCCCCAAGTGAATTGAGGAAAATGTATGAACCATTCATTTCACATGAAGTGTTCAAGGACTGCTGAAAAATTGAAAATCCAATGATGATTTCTGTTTTTACAGTTTGTGGCTCTAATAAATTATGTGATTTTGATTTCTGTGGGCCCGCAGGTTTGGAAGACATGTTTTCTTTAAAAATCATCAAAAAAATTTGGGGGTGAAAAAATAAATAACATTGCCAAAAAAATGAAAGAAAAGGGGGAATCTGCACAAAAAGATATAAAAAGCAACAAAAAAAATCTTTGAAGAAAAAAAGTCATTGCCAAAAGTTTTAAAGAATTTTTTTTCCAAAAAAAAAACAATGCAAAATGTTCTTAAAATTCACCAAAAATTTGAAAGGAAAAAAATGACAACATTTTCTAAATAATAGAAAAAATCTAAAAAAAACCCTCTAGAATTGCAGTATACTTTATTTCATTCTGTTTTAAGCCAACGTGTTATTTACATTTTGTTAAAAGAATTGAACATGTGGTAATATCTCTTATGTGCAGACTTGTTTTTACAAATTCTTTCACTTTTTTTCCCCCCAGAACCAAAATGTCCCACACAACTCCAGCCTGTACAAGAAGCCCTTTGTGGAATCGTTTGAGGAGACTCCTCTCCTTGTGGCCGTGCTCACCTACATGGGCTACGGCATCCTCACCGTCTTTGGCTACCTCCGAGACTTTCTTCGCCACTGGGGCATCGAAAAGTGTCATGTGGCTCGGGAGAAAGAAGAGCAGAAGGTAAAGCAGTTTTTACTTTGGACCCTTTTTTGTGTTTGGGAATGATGTAATTGAAAAAATGGCAAGGTTGCGAAAAATTTGCATCAACTCATGCAATTATGATATTGCAGCTCTGTGGAGGGGCTGCTATTATATCTGGTTCAACAGTAATCATTGACTGCTGCCTTCATCTGCCACAAAACAAGGACAGTTATTTTTGAAATGTATTAAACTGCCAAGACACACTGTTAAAAAATCACCTACACTTTCCCCTGCAGGATTTTGTCCCCCTCTATCAGGACTTTGAGAACTTTTACACCAGGAACCTGTACATGAGGATCCGAGACAACTGGAACAGACCTATCTGCAGCGTCCCTGGTGCTAAGATGGACCTGGTGGAGAGAGTTACTCACGACTACAACTGGACCTTCGAGTAAGTCGCTGCATTGTTTTGTATCTGTATGCACCAAGGGTTAATTTAGAATCAAGGCGTTGTCCATGAGGGTCATAACTCCTCCACAGCTGTTTTATTGTGCCACTGATCCTTAGCTCAACAGGAAGTTCACTTAGTTACACTTGAACAGAGGGAGGAGAGCCGGTATCAGGGCGAGGCTGACCCGACTTAGACCGAGAGCTGTTCCTCTTCCAAGCCTTCTTCTGTCTAATGTCTGCTTGCGGGAGAAAAAAGTGGATGAGATGCGATTAGGGCTCATTCAGCAACAGTTTTTTAACACCACGGCCCCTTATGCTGAAGCATGACTTTTCTACGATAGAGTGGTACTTATCAGCATTAGGAAAAGTTGTGTGGGAATTGGACTGAATGCAGCGGACCGCGAAAGGGTCCCCTCCGATGGCATACACCAACAAGCCGGTTGGAGTGGAGGGTAGAAACGAAACTGAAACATAAAGACATAAAGAGGGAGAAGAGTCTGTATCACGATGAGGCTGGCCTGACTCGGAGCGGGAGCTGTACCTCTGCCAAGCCTTCTTCTGTCTAGCGTCTGATCAGAGGAGAGTGAAGTGGATGAGATGTGATTTTGGCTCGCTCAGCAACGGGTACGGTGTCCATATTAGGACATCCTCAGGTGTCAGGGTTCAGAGTCAGACCTTGGATGAAAAAGCATCAGGTCTCAGAAAAACCGCCATCAGGTCTCAGAGAAAACACTGTCAGACTTCAGAAAAAAAAGGCATCAGACCAAACGGCCTCAGAAGAAAAGTCATCCGACCAAACAGCCTCAGAAAAAAGTCATCCGACCAAACAGCCTCAGAAAAAAAAGTCGTCAGACTAAACGGCCTCAATATAATTTTATGACAAGCAAATCACAATAAATGATCTTGACATTATCAAATACAACCATACTATCAGATAAACTTACACACATAACTTTTACTAACCCCAAGTGTTTTTTATTTATGATTTTTTTTAAATATATGGCTGTTTCATTATTGTGTTTTTTTAATATTTAATTCTCTTTATAGCATTTTAATTTAAATCCTACATGTGTTGTGTGTCTTTTTATTCAACTTTAGCACTTACTATACTTTATTATATTTACATATTACCACTTCCTATATTAACTTCTTAAGAGATGGATGTATATTTTTATCATTATATGAGGTGATCTAAATTTGATCAGCACTCATCTGAAGACCCTTCTTTTGAAATATAATCCCTTACATGTTGTACTGTTATTTATTCTTTTATTTATTACTTACTTGCTTGCTTACTTACTTAAATTATTTTCTATTGATTATCATATTAATGCTCCCCAAGGGTCAAGTGGAAATGTACCCTGATAACTGAGAATTTTGTGTAATATTTTTGCTATTTATCTCATTGGTATGTAAAGTATAATATGAACTATGAACCGCTGAATTCCTTTGGAACAATAAACTATTGTATAACTGCCACAGCTATCACGCACTGTGATAAAAAAAGGTTAACATTGAACAGGAAATGGTTGCCAGGCAGCCAGAGCCAACAGGCACACATGTCAAAGATAATTAGTGTGGATGCATCAAAGCATCCACACTATTGTTCTTCTTTTCTTTATTATTATTATTATTATTATTAGTGTGGATGCTTCTGTATAGTAGTACTGCTACTACAACAACATCTACTACTACTATTTCTACTACTGCTACTACTATTAGTAATACTACTAGTACTAGGACAAGTAATTATACTCATGCTACTGCTATTACTACAACAACTTCTACTACTAGCAGTACTAGAACTACTTCTACTTATACTACTACTTCTGCATACTTTCAGCTACAGAAACCATTCAAATGCCAAAAAGTTATGTTCTTGAAGGGCATTTATGCCTCTCAATTTTGTTTCTACATTTTATGCCTCAAAATATTAAACATTTATTATTTATTATTTTCAGTTAACATCAACTTCTTCCTTTGACACTCTGGAGCTTCTTCAGTTTAAAGCAGTTCAGCTTTCATTTCTACCAGTT